>NC_062285.1:78719637-79021542 GCF_902655055.1 Lutra lutra | reverse complement strand
TTTCGTCTTTGCAAACATCATGAATTAGGCTGAACAGTATAAAATTGCTATGTTTATAATTGAAAAATCATCTAATATCAGTAAATTCATTATGTTACAATCCAGAATAAGTATATAGACCGGGCACATGGTTTGGATGTGGTCATTTAGATGGTACCATTAGGATGCAAGATTATTATGAGGTCCTGAGGAGAGAGTGGTCATTATCTTTCTCTTTGCACTGCCAGGTAGTGTGTGCTCTTTCCAGGCTTCTCTCCTTCCCTGAGCCCAGGTGAAACTTAGGATACCAAGGGCTGTGGTAAGGTTGCAAGTTGGAATAAGGCTTTGCCAGGTCATGGCATGAAGAGATGAGACGGGAGTTGTCTCTTTCTTATACTGCTTGATAATAAAAGATAATTATAATGAAGCTTCATAAAGGATGAAATGGATGGACCAAAAAGGCTAAAATACATTCTTTATAATCAAAGGGTTCTATCAACTGGACCACACCACAAAGTACTATTTTCAGTATTGCCGAATGTGCATTTTCTTGAGTGGCATCGTACGGAACTCTCCATGGTGTCAGAAGTGTTTTATAGCTGCACTGTCAAAGGCAGCAGCCACTAGCCCATGTGCGTGTTGAGCCCTTGAAATGTGGTTAGTAAAACCGAGCAACTGAATTCTTAATTTACCGTAATTGATGGAAGCTTAAATAGCCATGTGGAGTTAGATAGCACATTTCTAGAAATTAGGTAATTCAGATTCCCTCTCTTAGCATCTCAGAACTGGGGACACTGAATCAAGGGATATAACTTTAAAAAAAACCAAGGCTTCCAGTTTAATCAAGTAAAGAGCAATTTGAGGGAGAGAAGATAACTCTAGGAGTAGATTTTACGTGAAAGGACAAAGAAAGCTGGTAGTCAGAGAAGGAAATGCCAAGGCACCGGGCTGAGGCCTACATTCAGAGAAGACTCTCAGCAGAAAAATTTCAAAGTCGGCTGTAATATAAACATATTTTGAGAGCACTCAGTTGTCTGCACATGTGCGCTAAGCCTAGTAAACATCACAAGATACTTGGAAGATAAATGCTGGAGTTGATGAAAAATAATAACAATTGAATAAAGCAAATCCAGGGTCTCACCGCTTCAGAATTCTGTTTAGCCTCTTATGAGAATCAGGGCTAATCAGAAATGTTTTCTGATTTGTACATGTGTCAGAGCCTAGATTCCCAAAGTTACAATTAACTTTTCTGTCATTTCCACTCTCCTTTTTACCAGTATGACGAGTAAGTACTGTAATAAAGGGATGGTGTTTACTCAACCCTGGATGGTTGTTTAATAATGACAACAATGGTAGCATTGGACTGAGGACTCACTATGTGTCAGCCTGTCTGAGCTCTTAACACGCATTAGCTCTTTTGGAGGATAGTTAAGCGTTCAGTAAATATTAGTTGCTGGTTGCTACATAGAACTCTCAATTAGAGATGCTATTTTAAATTGTGATGGGAATTCAGAGAGTAACTGGTTTTTGTCCACATGGAGCTGTAATGGAGAATAAAATAGAGCAAATTGAAATGCAGGGAAATGAAGAGAACTCTTAACACTCAGAGTTCTGAGACGTGGCAGGACACAGATGTGAAAGAGGGTGAACCAAATAAGGAAGGTAAAATTTAGTAGCAGAAAAGGGCCTGGAAAACAATAATTATGACTAATTTGTCTGGAACCATCTGGAACAGGCACACGTCATTTCCAGTTAGAAAGCCATGGAACAAAGCAGATGGGGGCCAACAGAGGGTGGTGACAGGTATCTTTAGCAGGTCAGGGGTGCTATGCCTTCTTTCCTGCTTTAAGAGGATCCAGCAGGTTCATATCGTCACATACCTTAGGTAAATTTGACTCCATGTTCTTATCAGTTCTTTTCACTTTATAAAAACGTATGTTTACATTAAAGCCCATATTAGGCAAATCTTGCTTCTGTGTTAGTTGGATATTAAAATAACTTCCACCACTAAATAGGTCTAGCAGATTCCAAACTATTTAATCATCACTACTTTTGAATTTTCCCACAAACATCCCTCCCTTTCTCCCTCCCTCCTTCCCCCTCACCCCCCATCTCTAGCCATGGCTCCATTTGATTACTAAGGAATAGTACCAACCCCACGAGAGCCCTATGAAATGATAGCCTCATACCATACATTAGTAGAATTGAAAATCTGTTTTTCTGCCATTTCACCTTACGGTGTAACTCTTATCCTTCACATTCTCCAGCTGGCCTGGTACTTAAAACAAATGGATTCTCCAAAAGCACCAAAAGATAAGGATAAAATTACCCATGCAGACAGGGTTTCCTTCTGAGGACATTCCTGTTAAACTTGGCCAGAAGGTCTGTCTCTTAGTCTCCCCATTCTCCAAGAGCGTTCTGATGGGTCAGACTATAATTGTCGTCTCTCTTTTTCCCCACAGGGAAACTATGTGTCCGCAAGAGCTTATTACAAGAGAGCCTTACAGCTGGTTCCAGACAGCAAACTGCTGCAGGAAAATCTTGCCAAGTTGGATCGCCTAGAGAAACGATTACAAGAAGTTCGAGAAAAGGATCAGACGTAGCTGTGTTTGGCCCAGTCTTGAGGGACAGTGCTGGTGCTTCTGGAAGAGGAAGAAGTGTTGGAGGCCTTCACCTCAGCAGGGGCACAACAGAGAAGCTTTCCGCTCGCTCTGAGTTTGGGGAGGCATGTTTTGGGATGCCCGCTGGTAACCCTGTGCTAAGGGACTTGCATTTCCACGGAAGAAGACAGTAAGCAAGGGCTCCATCTGAGAGGAAGTAAAACAACTACTACACGTTTTGCAGATTTTTGTTGGCTTTAATTCCAGATTTCCCTTCATCTGTTTCTCTGCTTTTCCAACCTAAGAATCTAATTCCATCTCAGTGTAGACTTTTATGTCCCAGATATACAGAGGCTTAAATGCTCTGACGACAGAGCAGCTCTTCCTTGTGAGATGAGATATGTCATAGAGGAGAAAATCTCTGGGATAAACCATCTGGGTAATTCCACCAAGAGGTAGCTCATTTAGTTCTCCAGAACTAGAAATGAGTATCTAATAGTTTTTGTAGAATCTTCTGGAATATTTGGGGGAAAGGGTGTGGTTAAGTGAGCTTTGTCTAATATCCCCCTGAGGATATTGCTAGAGCCCAGTTGAAGAGTGAATTAAATTCCACTCTGATGCAAGCTTTTCCCATTGCCCGATACAACAAAAAGGAGGCTTCTGGGATTGTGTATGGGTATTCTCATCCCTGGGGGAAAATCAAGGATCTTGGTTCCTCTAATTTCTTGGAAATGTTTAAGATTATTTTAATTTTATTACAAGTATTACTAGAGTAGTGATTCTGCTCTAAGATTTCAGAAGTGCTTTTAGAATCATAAATGTTTCTGACTCCACATACATTGTTATTTTGGTGGAGAAAAAAATAGTATATTCTACATGAGAAATATTAAAGATATTAACTAAGAGAAATGCTCTACTTTATTATCTTAACATTCAGTCATCCAGAGATTTATTATTTTTTTGAAAACTATATTTAATCACTGAATGCTATACAATATATCACAAAAATCTTCATAGACTATGAAGAGGATGGAAGAGAAGCTCTATTGATTTGTCTACTGAAATTTAATGAGAATTCTGTGCTTTAGAACATGAGTGATGGAAATCCAGAGTTCTTGGTTCTGTATTTATAATAATGGAGAGTTCTTGGCGAATGCTCAAAAAATTTAGGGGAGAAAAAAGTCTAAATTCATAATTATAAAAATACATATTTATATTTAAAAGACAGAGGCCAGCAAAGTGGAACTTAACAATTTGACATTTGTTTTTAGTGTTATTTATTTTGTAACTTATAAAATATTTAATATATACATATATATATGTGCAAATTTTTTTCTCTGTACATAGTGGTTTTAATAGCAGCTTTCAGAACTGATCATACAGAAATCACAAACCTGAATTACAATGTAAAGTTTTAACAGCCCCTCAAAAAATTTGTATTGATGATTCACTTGCCAAAGCTAAAGAAATTAGGAAGTGGAGTTCAGTGTTTGGGTGGTAATATATTTTGAAAGTGAAGAAGTTGGAACACCTGATTCTAATTTGGTCATCATCATAAATTAAAAAAAAAAAAAAAAAAAGAAGAAGAGGAGGAGGAGGAGGAACTCTGGAGAGTGCTGTTTGCAGGCTAAGCCAGGTGGCCTACAGATGTCATAGCCCAAAGGTGTGTGGATTTCACTTGCTCAGGCCAGGATAGGGTAAAAAGCCTTCTTCTTTTCAACACTGCCCCTGTGTGTTATTTTTTTTGGTCAAGGTAAGTCTAGTTAAAAGAACTTCGCTGTAAAGGGATGATGCAAGGCATATTTTAAATGCAAAGGATTCCAGAATTTGAATCAACATACATGTGTTTGTATGCATCAATAATCCAACAATGTCTATATATTGCCATTGTGATCTTCTGTTTCTAGTAGTCTTTTAACCTTATATGTCATAAATTTGTCCAAGATTTTCTTAAAATATTTTCATTCTCCTCAAAATTATACTTTTATAGTCCTAAGGCCAGGAAATGTACCACAGTGTTCATTTTAAATTATCAGTCCACCCCCAAATTGGGGGGGGTGGTGGAAATGAAGCCCTAGCTAAAAAACAGTATCTGAGACTTAAATCACAACTTTTTAGAATAATCTGTAACCAAGACTCACACCTAAGAAGTTAACAGAAAAGACTAAGTCCCAAATTTTGAAAAGCAATTATGCCTTACTTGAAATGCCGCTAAAGGTATGAGGGTACATTAGTGAGAATGGTTGAAATGGCGGTTATAGCCTAAAAGTTTCTGAGGGAAGGGGTCACATGGCCTTCAGGAGACTTGTTCTACCTTCTTTTGGGTGCTTTTCTCTCTCCCCATGTCTGTCTGTCTCTTGTCTCTCTCTCCCTCCCTCCCTTCTTCTCCCCATGCCCCTTAGCCTCCCTTCATTCTGCCCCCCACCCCACACTGTCGCTCTGGCTCATTCTGTGCACACGCACTGGCATCTCCTTGAATGTGAAAAGTAAGCACCGTTTGTTGGGTCAGATATTTTTATCTGGATTTAATAATGCCACTGAGATGTAGCCAATGAAATAGTTTTCATAGTTAAATGGTGCCTAAAAGAAAATAAATAACATGTTATTTTTCAAAGATATTAAGTGTATTTTATAACTATTTTTATTTGGTTCTTGTAACATGAAATACTATGTGGAATTCATTCCTGTCAATAAAATCAGAGTGCCCTGGCTAGTTGTGGACATACATCCAGAGTCCCCTACTAAAAGTGTGCTTGGCAGGAGAGTTGCTGTCCCCTTTCTGAGATGGAATGGCAGAGCTGGCTTCATGGGCCTGAGGTTCATGTGGTCCCTGGGGGTCCTGCTCTCAGAAGGCCCCTGTGCTTGGTTGAAGGCCCTGCTTGAAATTCTTAATAATTTTGAAAGAGGGGTCCTGCAATTCCATCTTGCACTGGATCCTTAAATATGTAAGGTGTCCTTGGTGGGAGGGAAGTTGTCCGAGGACAAGACAGGAGATGCTTTAGTCTGGCTGAACACTTGATCCGGTGATCAGAGTTTCATTTGTGACTGTGTTCCTCTGAGCAACACTCGCTTTTTTTTCTCAGCTACATTTTGAGTCCCTTGTGTACATCTATCGCCCGTGTACTGCCAATCTAACCTGTCCTTCTGTCCTACCTAGAACCAGTCCTCCTGGCCTTTAAGATTCCCATTAAGTGGCAGTCCTTTGATATAGGAGCCATGAGAATGGCTTTACAAGTTTATTTCAACCTTAAGAATTCTTCAGGATTTTTTAAGTGATCCAGATGTTTTCCAGCTGTTAACAGTATTCATAAAACACAGTTTAGCGATGTAACGTTAAGTAAACCAAAGATTCAAATACCTTGGAGGAAAAGAAATTTTATTTTAGGGAATCCTGAGATGTATATATTCTTTTGGGTCTGTTTGTTTTGAAGTTCATCACAAAACAAAAATGAAAGCCAGCACTTTAATGACAACCTCCTATAGTACGTCACAGCCCCTAGCATAAGACTGACACTCGTCACAGGTCATACCTCACTTGATGGAGGGGTTTATAGTGATTGTACCGTACTTCTCAACAAGACTAAATGAGAAAATCCAAACTATTCTTTACCAGCTGACCCTACAGAAACTATAATTTGAAGGGGAATAAAAATGAATGTGTGGTTTCTTATTGTCTCTACTAAACATTCCAGGCCCCTCAGATCGAAGAACTGCATTCAGCTGATAGTTAAGAACTGTTCCTTCACACACAGGGGCTCTCAAGCCGGGTGGGACTGCAGGATCACCTGGGGCCCTTGGGCAGTCTCTGAGATGCTGGCTGACTAGTCCAGATGTTAAAATGCAGCGAGACTAGAGAAGTAGGCTAACAACTTTAATAGAACTTTTATGACTTTTACCATGTTTCTCCATTTTTACTTTTAAATCTAGACTAAAATGAGCCAAAGAATTCTAAAAAATAATCCATGGCACAGTTGATTGGTTGAGACTATTGTTTTAAGATTGACAGGTGGGGTGGGTGGGGGCAGTTTGCACTGGTGGCAATTGGACTGTAATTTGACCTCACATTTTCAGAATTCTTCACTCTCAGATGGAGAAGAATGTGTGTACACCATGTGTATACACCAGACAAGGCACCCAGTATGTAAAACTCATTGGCGGTGTTCATGGCGTAGAGTGTATGCCTAGACTTATGTCTCTGTTTTGATTACACACGTCAGCTTTTGTTAATTATTTCTTCTTGTGCTCATTAGAATCTGTTTTTGAGGGGAAAATAAAATGTTTGATCTGATGTGTGAAGGATGTGCATCTTAGATTAATAAATCTGTAGGGTATTCGTAATGACAATCAGAGCAAATGTAGTTATGGGTAGTTGGTTTGTTTTTAATTTTTCACCTAGTTTCCAAATCACATTTACTTTGATTAAATTGCATGTTGGTATCTCCCAATAATAGCAAAAGGTAACTATCTGACACCTTTTGGTATTTTAAAAGAAGAAATACCTGTCAAATCTTGCATTTAGGCTGCAATTGAGTAAGATAAAAGCTTACAATCCCAAATATATAACATAACTTTTTATGATTATTCTTGATGTTTTGTTGTAAAAGAAAAATATGTTGAACAGTTCTTCAAAAAATAGAACTTCCTTCTTTCTTTTTGGTTGTGGTAGCCATTAACTTCAAGAGAAAAAGTATCTATAATCAAAGGAGTTCTTTAATATCAGCAAAATAAGACAACAAAATTGATAATTTTCATGCCTGTCAAATGGCTCATATAAAAATGTGTTATTTTTGTCACCAAAGATCCTTTCAGCTAAAACCTTTTAGGGCATGTAGCTCATAAAATCAGCATCCATCACATTAGTCATTATTAGATCACCATTTACCCCAAGATGGAAAGATTAATCTATGTCCAGAAACCCAAGAGTTTCTTCCCATTCTCGGTATATATTTGCATATATATGCAAATGGTATATATTTATGTCATGTTTAGAAGTTTCCAGTGTGCATAACATCCTTTTGGGGTTGCCTTGCTGGCTCAAAGGAGGGGTGCCCCGGTCCCAGAATCAAGAAATCTGGGTGGTAGGCCTGTTCGGCTACAGAGGAGCCGCCCCACCCTGGGCAGGTCACCAAGCCTCTCAGCCATGTCTGTCACCCAGGGAGTGACTGGTTAGTTCTGTGAAACTAGCAAGTTCTGTGTGTCTCCTGAAACCAGACTGAAAGCCCTTTACCTCTGAAGAGATAACTGATTAGTGTTTCCCTTCATTTGAGAAATTAAGATAATCACCGCCACAAAACACACACACAACCATAAGTGAGTGCACTGTCCAAGTGCTTTCATATGATGGAGATACTCTTATTTTGCAGTCTATACACATAAAAATTGGTCATTTTGTTATGTGTCAGGGGGAAATATTTTTAAAGATTTCCTTCAAAGGAATTAAAATAATCTGTAGAAGCCATGGCTTGCTTTTATAATGTGGTAAGCATCTGACTTGGTGACTCACGCGGATCCCTCCTTTTATCAGGGAGAAAATGACTTGCATTGTGTTCTTTGTTCATGTTTCTTATTTCCTACTTTGATCAGTTATATATAAATGTACATTTTGTTACTTGTGCCAGCTAGAAATGTATTTCCCGTAAAGTATTTCTCCCATTTAAGTCTGATTATGTATGCTCTGCTTAGGTCTTTCCAAAATGAAATTTATGTAAATGTGTATTTTATATAAAATATAATGAAAATAATTATGTCTGTTTCAATCTCTCAAGTGCTCAGCAATTAGTATCCATTGAAACCCATGTCACTAGCTGACATGTGTCAGCTTTAAAGGTGTCTGCTTTAAAAGAAAGAAATTTTCTTCCTTCTCATATTCATTCATTGCATCGCAGTTTTGTGTGTTTCTTGTCTGCTCTCTTTCCCATACCTGCAGTGACTGTTTCAGTCCTTATGTGCTCCTGATCTCTTCTTCTCATCTTGCTGAGTAGATGCCTTCAACCTCTCTGCAGAGTGTAAGTAAAATGTAGAAAACATATTCTCTCAATACACTGCACTCTACAAACTACAAACTTCCCTGTACCCAATTCTTCCCTCCCCTGTTACTACAGTGGAAAAGGGACCTAGGCTCTGGATTTTGCCTCTTGTGAAGTTTCATTCCATCCCTTCACCTCCCTTTTTCATCTTTAACTTCTTCCTTCTACCGGCTCATGTGAATTCTATTCTATTTTAAAACATGGATACAGGTAACCACCATCAAAATCATTTGGGAAAGAAAAATGTAAGCCCTTCTGGTATTTCTTTTCATCTCTAACTGCTACCACATCTCTTTGTTCCTTCTCAGCTGAGCTATTTGAGTGAACTGTCTTCACCGTTCTTTCTACCTCCACCTTTCACATTCCCTCTGCTTCATAGTGTTCTGTCCCTGCAACAAATAAGTAAATGAAACTTCGGTTTCCAGGGTCACCAAGAATCCCCTTAGTGCTGAATCTTGGGCCTTGTGGGACTTCGGAGAGGGTTCTAGAGTTCAGACCAGTAGTTTAGCAGGGATGGAAAAATTTGTTTACACAAAACATTGTTTGTATAGAAGAAGAAGTAGGTATTTGGGCCTATCTGGAGGATCTGAGCTTTTATTGGAGAGTAGTTTGCCCCTGGGGCAAGGGAAGGTTATGGTATTCCTGGTAAGATCACCAGAGTGAAAACAAAATTTAAAGGTGGGGAGGTGAGTGCCCCCGGTCAGCCAGCCACCATAGCTGGGGATTCCCTTTGCAATGCTCAAGCCTGGAGGTACAGAAAGGCTGCTTACCTTACAAGACCCCTCCCAGTGTCCCCTAGACACCCTAGCTAGAGGAGTCCTCTACTTAAACTTTTGCAAGATGTCCTTACTTAAATAAATAAAGCCGTGCTTGCTATTCTCAAGAACAGTTCAGTCCAATAGAACTATTTGTGATGATGGCAGTGTCCTCTGTATGCTCTCCACTAGGCACTGGTGGCTATTGAGCCCTTGAAATGGAGCTGGTGTGTCTGAGGAACTAATGCTTTTACTGTAGTTAATACTAATTTAAATAACCACGTAGGGCTAGTGACTATATAGCTGACTGACTGACTATATAGGGTCACTGATCACTATAATTGGACAGTGACCCTCTAGAGCTTGATGTTAGATGGGACATAAAAATCAGAGAAACACCTTTCATGTTCATATAAGATTTGAGACTTTCTGGTTTCAGTGCCAATTGGATTCTTCAAGCTTTTCACTGGAAGGGGCCCCTTGATCTCTCTCCTGTTCCCTTCTGCAGTTTTAGGGCCATTGCCCCCAGCTGATTCTCACGTGCTTGTTTCTGTACCTGCATTCCCTCCACTTTGACTGTCTTCTGCTCTCCTGTCCATCTGTCCACCGCCTACCTATCTCCCTAATTTGTATACTTCCCACCTTAGTTAAGGAGCTTTTATTTCTATCTTACACAAAAGTAAGACAACTGGATCTGGGAGATTGGTGTCTACCTTTGTTATATATAGAATGTCCACTGAGCTTTGCCCTAATTTTTTGATACAACACAAACCCATTATAAATTCTGGCTTTCTTCCTCTCCCAACCTCAAGTTATCTTACGACAAAATAATGCTTCTAGAAAAAATATGCTTACATATCAATCTTACCAATGAATTCATTTTAATAATCTTACCTGATGGATCCTACCGCTTTGGCCCATTCTACTGAAGCTAGTAACATAGCCACCCAGGAAGGGGATGGCAGCTGTAAACCTGATCTTTCACAGCCACTCTGCATATTCTTGAATGCCAAGGGCTTCAACAAGCTTCTTACAAGGTGGGGCAGTCCTATTAATTCCTCAATAAGCTTCCATGAGTCTTCCCTTTTTCAAAAGGGGGCCTGCCTGTGTCTTAGATGGGTGACCAGCTTCCTCACTCTGGCTCAGGCCACCCTCCCGGGGCTGAGACAGAATTCCCCTGGGCTGAGCGTTCCAGGCCACTGATCCCCTTGCTCCCGGGATCACCGGCGGATCCCCCTGCACACCTGTGGAGGCGCAGCGTGGTGGGACGAGGGGCGGCTGCAGCCGGGGAACGACCAGGAGGATTGGGAAGGTAGGGGTGCTGGAGGGCAACCGCAGCTGTGAGCCCAGCCCCGCGGGGCAGGTGCGGCCCCTCGGCGCCCGCTCAGGAGTGAAGAGCATGGCGGGCACTTCCGGGAGGGAGGGTCTGCGCCTCGGGGCTCCCTGTCCCCACAAGGAGTCTGCAGCGGAGGAAGCGGTGTAGTCCCCGCGCTGGGGACCATGCGGGCGGCCCTGGGGACCATGCGGGCGGCCCTGGGGCTGGGTCTGCGCTCTTGCTCACCCCGGGCCTGTAGCAAAGCCTCGGTGGGCTTGGATCCCCGCGTGGAGCCTGCAGGCGGGGGCTGAGTACTGGCGAGGGAGGCTTCTTTAGCCCTCAGCCTGGAAGGAAGGGTGAGGGGCTGGTCCAGGCGGGGAAATTCTCAAACACGGGCTGCGCCAGGGTTTTGTGGAGGCCAAGAAAAACAAGGCTGTACCCACCTCGAGTCTAGCCCAATTTCCAGAGACAAATAACTGAGTTCCTTAAGACCTAATGTCTCCCTCCCCTCCATAAACAAAACTGAAGGAGGCTGAGGTAGAAGGAAAAGTAAATAAAGTTAAATTTCTTCTAAACCCAAATCTCACTAACAAGGACGCTTGATAGCAAGAATGTGACATTCCACCAGCAAACTCCCAATTGTCTTCATGCTAGTGCCTTATTAAAGGGAAAAAAGGCCTTGGCTTGATAGTAACCAGGCCTTCAATATCCTGACAGTCTTCTTTACCCTAATAGCCCCTCTGAACACCCCCTTTGTCCTCACCCACCGCTGAGTCCACCCCTACTCTGCTTTTAAAAACTCTGTAATCTGGCTCAGGGTCCAAGTCCCTGCTCCGCTGTGTCGGGTATACTTGGGCCCAAGCTTAAGCTTGTCAAATAAACCCTCATGTGATTGCATCCGTGCTTGGCTCCTTGGTGGTCTCTCAGACGCGAAAACTGGGGCACAACAGTTTCTTCTGGAGATTCTTTAAATCCTGGACTTCAAGGTTTTAGGCACTTGGGCTAAGGAGCCTTCTCCACGGAAGAATAGCCAATTAGAAGTAACTTAAGGTCAAATATATATCTCTTTTCTGGAGTAGCATATGTTGTTCTCCAGTATCTTTAATACCCCTAATTCTATAACGCTTCCCCTCCCCCGCCCGCCCTGGAGTACGCAGGGAATGGATGGGGGGTGGTGGCGACTGGCTCCTTCCGCCCCCACGTCTTCCTAGGGCAGCTCCGACTGTCGCGGGGGCAGGGGGCGCGTCCTGAAGCCAGTTTCCAGTCACCAAGGGGTAATTGTGGGATGGTCTCAGGAGTGTCTTGAGACAAGAAGGGGTAGCCTGCTGCTGAGTGAGGATCAGGAACATTCGTGCCAGGCCAGGAGAAGCTGAAGGTGGAATCTGATCCAGTGAATCCTTCCATGAACTGCTCTGGATGTGTTGTACACACACACACACATGCACACACGCTCTCTCTGCCACACAGGACGGAAGTAGTGGGATCCGTGCGGTTGATATGAAAAGTACAGAAACTGTCTTGGAAACTGGGTTCTTCCCTAGAGTTACTGGTTGGAGAAATTCAACAGTCAGCGGACATCCGTGGTGGGTCAGTATAACCAAAGCATTGATTTCTTAATGAGAAATCTTACGTTTTTTTTTTTTTCTTGTTTCAAATATCACAACTCCAGGCTGTTAAAACGTAATTTTTCTCTTGACCCTGCTCAACCTCTGTCAGAAAGTTTACTTTGTAGGAAATTTCTTCCTAACCAATTATATCGGTAACTTAATGTTATATAAGGAGAGTTTATTCCAAGTGTTTCTAAGGGAGATGATACCTATGGGAGACCTATATGAGTTATGTTTGTGCGTTTTTCTTGGCAGGTCTCCTAAAATCAGGTGAGCATCACTTCTGTGGAGGAAGCTTGATCCAGGAGGATCTGGTTGTTACCGCCGCACACTGCCTGGTTGGCCTCAAGGAGGTAAGCTGTGGATTTCCATTATCATTATCCTCTTACCAAACCTCGATTGCTAGCTATACGACTGGGAGATTTGAAGCTCTAAATACTATGGGAAGTTCAACCTCAGTCCCTTTCTGAATTTTTCCACCTGCTCCAGCCACTCATGGACCTTCCTGATCCCCAGAAACTTGTATCAGGATTATCTTAAGATTTCCTGTACCTCTTACTCTACTAATCAGAGTCCCCAAAGATCCCAGATTAGCCTCGATAATTTGTAAAGTAGGTAGTGAGGTGGAGTTGATGATTACTCATTCTAATAAAGTATTGACATCAAATGTTTAATGGATGTCCCAAAATTTTAAAAAACTGAGTCATTAGGAGGGAAAAAATATTGTGGAAATAACTGATACTTAGCTAGGTTGAGAGTACTAATAATAATGAGAGTTCTAGGAACAATTTTTATATCTTTTTAAAAATGATAGAGCATATGTACACAAGTATAAAAGAAAAAGAGGCCATTCTTTATTTTTTTTATTTTTTTTTAGTTTTTTTATTTTTTCAGCATAACAGTATTCATTATTTTTGCACCACACCCAGTGCTCCATGCAATCCGTGCCCTCTACAATACCCACCACCTGGTGCCCCCAACCTCCCACCCCCCACCCCTTCAAAATTCTCAGATTCTTTTTCAGAGTCCATAGTCTCTCATGGTTCACCTCCCCTTCCAATTTCCCTCAACTCCCTTCTCCTCTCCATCTCCCCTTGTCCTCCATGCTATTTGTTATGCTCCACAAATAAGTGAAACCATATGATAATTGACTCTCTCTGCTTGACTTATTTCACTCAGCATAATCTCTTCCAGTCCCGTCCATGTTGCTACAAAACTTGGGTATTCATCCTTTCTATTTTCTTTTCTTTTTTTTTTTTTTTACAGCTTTATAAACATATATTTTTATCCCCAGGGGTACAGGTCTGCGAATCACCAGGTTTACACACTTCACAGCACTCACCATAGCACATACCCTCCCCAATATCCATAACCCCACCCCCCTCTCCCAACCCCCTCCCCCCATCAACCCTCAGTTTGTTTTGTGAGATTAAGAGTTACTTATGGTTTGTCTCCCTCCCAATCCCATCTTGTTTCATTTACTCTTCTCCTACCCCCTCAACCCCCCATGTTGCATCTCCTCTCCCTCATATCAGGGAGGTTATATGATAGTTCTCTTTCTCCGATTGACTTATTTCGCTAAGCATGATACCCTCTAGTTCCATCCACGTCGTCGCAAATGGCAAGATTTCATTTCTTTTGATGGCTGCATAGTATTCCATTGTGTATATATACCACATCTTCTTTATCCATTCGTCTGTAGATGGACATCTAGGTTCTTTCCATAGTTTGGCTATTGTAGACATTGCTGCTATAACATTCGGGTGCACGTGCCCCTTCGGATCACTACGTTTGTATCTTTAGGGTAAATACCCAGCAGTGCAATTGCTGGGTCATAGGGTAGTTCTATTTTCAACATTTTGAGGAACCTCCATGCTGTTTTCCAGAGTGGTTGCACCAGCTTGCATTCCCACCAACAGTGTAGGAGGGTTCCCCTTTCTCCGCATCCTCGCCAGCATCTGTCATTTCCTGACTTGTTCATTTTAGCCATTCTGACTGGTGTGAGGTGATATCTCATGGTGGTTTTGATTTGTATTTCCCTGATGCCGAGTGATGTGGAGCACTTTTTCATGTGTCTGTTGGCCATCTGGATGTCTTCTTTGCAGAAATGTCTGTTCATGTCCTCTGCCCATTTCTTGATTGGATTATTTGTTCTTTGGGTGTTGAGTTTGCTAAGTTCTTTATAGATTTTGGACACTAGACCTTTATCTGATATGTCATTTGCAAATATCTTCTCCCATTCTGTCAGTTGTCTTTTGGTTTTGTTCACTGTTTCCTTTGCTGTGCAAAAGCTTTTGATCTTGATAAAATCCCAAAAGTTCATTTTTGCCCTTGCTTCCCTTGCCTTTGGTGATGTTCCTAGGAAGATGTTGCTGCGGCTGAGGTCGAAGAGGTTGCTGCCTGTGTTCTCCTCAAGGATTTTGAGGGATTCCTTTCTCACATTGAGGTCCTTCATCCATTTTGAGTCTATTTTCGTGTGTGGTGTAAGGAAATGATCCAATTTCATTTTTTCTGCATGTGGCTGTCCAATTTTCCCAACACCATTTATTGAAGAGGCTGTCTTTTTTCCATTGGACATTCTTTCCTGCTTTGTCGAAGATGAGTTGACCATAGAGTTGAGGGTCCATTTCTGGGCTCTCTATTCTGTTCCATTGATCTATGTGTCTGTTTTTGTGCCAGTACCATGCTGTCTTGATGATGACAGCTTTGTAATAGAGCTTGAAGTCTGGAATTGTGATGCCACCAACTTTGGCTTTCTTTTTCAATATTCCTTTGGCTATTCGAGGTCTTTTCTGGTTCCATATAAATTTTAGGATTATTTGTTCCATTTCTTTGAAAAAAATGGATGTTACTTTGATAGGAATTGCATTAAATGTGTAGATTGCTTTAGGTAGCATAGACATTTTCACAATATTTATTCTTCTAATCCAGGAGCATGGAACATTTTTCCATTTCTTTGTGTCTTCCTCAATTTCTTTCATGAGTACTTTATAGTTTTCTGTGTATAGATTCTTAGTCTCTTTGGTTAGGTTTATTCCTAGGTATCTTATAGTTTTGGGTGCAATTGTAAATGGGATGGACTCCTTAATTTGTCTTTCTTCTGTCTTGTTGTTGGTGTAGAGAAATGCAACTGATTTCTGTGCATTGATTTTATATCCTGACACTTGACTGAATTCCTGTACAAGTTCTAGCAGTTTTGGAGTGGAGTCTTTTGGGTTTTCCACATATAGTATCATATCATCTGTAAAGAGTGATAGTTTGACTTCTTCTTTGCCGATTTGTATGCCTTTAATTTCCTTTTGTTGTCTGATTGCTGAGGCTAGGACTTCTAGTACTATGTTGAATAGCAGTGGTGATAACGGACATCCCTGCCGTGTTCCTGACCTTAGCGGAAAAGCTTTCAGTTTTTCTCCATTGAGAATGATATTTGCGGTGGGTTTTTCATAGATGGCTTTGATAATATTGAGGTATGTGCCCTCTATCCCTACACTTTGAAGAGTTTTGATCAGGAAGGGATGCTGTACTTTGTCAAATGCTTTTTCAGCATCTATGGAGAGTATCATATGGTTCTTGTTCTTTCTTTTATTAATGTGTTGTATCACATTGATTGATTTGCGGATGTTGAACCAACCTTGCAGCCCTGGAATAAATCCCACTTGGTCGTGGTGAATAATCCTTTTAATGTACTGTTGAATCCTATTGGCTAGTATTTTGGCGAGAATTTTTGCATCTGTGTTCATCAAGGATATTGGTCTGTAGTTCTCTTTTTTGTTGGGATCCTTGTCTGGTTTTGGGATCAAGGTGATGCTGGCCTCATAAAATGAGTTTGGAAGTTTTCCTTCTATTTCTATTTTTTGGAACAGTTTCAGGAGAATAGGAATTAGTTCTTCTTTAAATGTTTGGTAGAATTCCTCCGGGAAGCCGTCTGGCCCTGGGCTTTTGTTTGTTTGGAGATTTTTGATGACTGTTTCAATCTCCTTACTGGTTATGGGTCTGTTCAGGCTTTCTATTTCTTCCTGGTTCAGTTGTGGTAGTTTATATGTCTCTAGGAATGCATCCATTTTTTCCAGATTGTCAAATTTGTTGGCGTAGAGTTGCTCATAGTATGTTCTTATAATTGTCTGTATTTCTTTGGTGTTCGTTGTGATCTCTCCTCTTTCATTCATGATTTTATTTATTTGGGTCCTTTCTCTTTTCTTTTTGAGAAGTCTGGCCAGGGGTTTATCAATCTTATTAATTCTTTCAAAGAACCAGCTCCTAGTTTCGTTGATTTGTTCTATTGTTTTTTTTGTTTCTTTTTCATTGATTTCTGCTCTGATCTTTATGATTTCTCTTCTCCTGCTGGGTTTAGGGTTTCTTTCTTGTTCTTTCTCCAGCTCCTTTAGGTGTAGGGTTAGGTTGTGTACCTGAGACCTTTCTTGTTTCTTGAGAAAGGCTTGTACCGCTATATATTTTCCTCTCAGGACTGCCTTTGTTGTGTCCCACAGATTCTGAACCGTTGTGTTTTCATTATCATTTGTTTCCATAAATTTTTTCAATTCTTCTTTAATTTCCTGGTTGACCCATTCATTCTTTAGAAGGATGCTGTTTAGTCTCCATGTATTTGGGTTCTTTCCAAATTTCCTCTTGTGATTGAGTTCTAGCTTTAGAGCATTGTGGTCTGAAAATATGCAGGGAATGATCCCAATCTTTTGATACCGGTTGAGTCTTGATTTAGGACCAAGAATCTGATCTATTCTGGAGAATGTTCCATGTGCACTAGAGAAGAATGTGTATTCTGTTGCTTTGGGATGAAATGCTCTGAATATATCTGTGATGTCCATCTGGTCCAGTGTGTCATTTAAGGCCTTGATTTCCTTGTTGATCTTTTGCTTGGATGATCTGTCCATTTCAGTGAGGGGAGTGTTAAAATCCCCTACTATTATTGTATTCTTGTCGATGTGTTTCTTTGATTTTGTTATTAATTGGTTTATATAGTTGGCTGCTCCCACGTTAGGGGCATAGATATTTAAAATTGTTAGATCTTCTTGTTGGACAGTTCCTTTGAGTATGATAGAGTGTCCTTCCTCATCTCTTATTATAGTCTTTGGCTTAAAATCTAATTGATCTGATCTAAGGATTGCCACTCCTGCTTTCTTCTGATGTCCATTAGCATGGTAAATTCTTTTCCACCCCCTCACTTGAAACCTGGAGGTGTCTTCGGGTTTAAGATGAGTTTCTTGTAGGCAACATATAGATGGGTTTTGTTTTTGTATCCATTCTGATACCCTGTGTCTTTTGATTGGGGCATTTAGCCCATTAACATTCAGGGTAAGTATTGAGAGATATGAATTTAGTGCCATTGTATTGCCTGTAAGGTGACTGTTATTGTATATTGTCTCTGTTTCTTTCTGATCTACTACTTTTAGGGTCTCTCTTTGCTTAGAGGACCCCTTTCAATATTTCCTGTAGAGCTGGTTTGGTATTTGCAAATTCTTTCAGTTTTTGTTTGTCCTGGAAGCTTTTAATCTCTCCTTCTATTTTCAATGATAGCCTAGCTGGATAGAGTATTCTTGGCTGCATGTTTTTCTCATTTAGTACTCTGAATATATCATGCCAGCTCTTTCTGGCCTGCCAGGTCTCTGTGGATAAGTCTGCTGCCAATCTAATATTTTTACCATTGTACGTTACAGACTTCTTTTCCCGGGCTGCTTTCAGGATTTTCTCTTTGTCACTAAGACTTGTAAATTTTACTATTAGGTGACGGGGTGTGGACCTATTCTTATTGATTTTGAGGGGGGTTCTCTGAACCTCCTGAATTTTGATGCTTGTTCCCTTTGCCATATTGGGGAAATTCTCTCCAATAATTCTCTCCAATATACCTTCTGCTCCCCGAAAAAGAGGCCATTCTTAAATACTTTATGCAGAAAGACGTTTGATGGTGGGGGAAAGGGTTCACAGAACGCAAACACTCTGATGGAAAATCACGACTTTTTGCAGATCCCTATAATTTATAGGCAATTACGATGGTAGTAATCATTAATAAAGGTGCATCTCCTTTTAAGACTTAGAAATGCTTAAAGGTACGCTAATCACTTTTCATTTAACTATGTGAAACCAAGGCAGTTGTTCCTGGGGAAACAGCTATATTTATTGAAACATTTTTCTTCGGTTTTAGGAAGCAAATTAAGAGTCTGACTGTGACTGCTGGGCAACACAGCCTCTCCCAGAAGGGTGTACACGAACAGGAGAGTCCTGTCTCAAAAATTATTATTCATCCTGAGTACCACAGACATGGACATATGAGTTCTGATATTGCACTGCTCTACCTAGAACACAAAGTTGAGTTTGGTATGTAGGGGAGTTAGCACATGAAAAAGTGTAGGAGAAAATGGTGTTTTATTAATCCTGTACTAGTTAACTTTAATTTCTGTGCATAGATCTACTAATATTAGAATAGCTAAGTTTTACTCCTTTTTATTTATTTATTTTGCAGAGAGAGATCACAAGTAGGCAGAGAGGCAGGCAGAGAGAGAGGGAAGCAGACTCTCTGCAGAGCAGAGAGCCTGAAGTGGCTTGATCCCAGGACCCTGATATCATGACCTGAGCCGAAGGCAGAGGCTTACCCACTGAGCCACCCAGGCACCTTTTTCCCCCCCAAAAGTTTTATTCTTTTTTAAAATCTTGTTTATAACTTATAAAAAACACTGTACAGACTATGGGCCCAGACACAAATTATGTATGCTTAATCTGCATTTTACGTACTCTTTTTGTCCTGGCTGGGCTACATTCTAGGCTCACTTATACTCAGCTCTAGCCAGAGAGTTTGGGACGTTTGAAAGTGTTCTCAGAGAGTTCTTCTTTTGTCATTATTGTGGACTAGATAGCTGACACTCAGCACAGGTAATCTAAACATTTTGGATAAGAATATTAAAAATCTGTTTTTTAAAAATGCAAAAAAGAAAAGTTTTCAGTGACCCCAAACAATGAGCACAAATCTAGAGGTATTGGCCAGGTAATGAAGCAAGCCATTGCCTTTGAGTCATAGAATTGATCTTTAAGAACCTAGAGCTTTAATTGCTCAAGCAAGGAGACTGCATAGGAGGAGGGATGGGGGATGGGAGAGTCTGGTTGGAGTCTCCCATGTAACTCCTGACTTCCCGGCAGGTAATGCTTGAAAGGTTGGGGGGAAAAAAGGGGGAAATATGTCACATAAAGTGAGGGAATAAGGAAACTTACCTGTTTGATCTTTGGCTCCGTAATCATGAGCAAGCCTTCATTCAAGTTTAATGCTAGAATTCCCATTACCTGTGATCAAAAGAAACTATTGCCCCATTTTTCTGTTCCCCTTTATAGAAAAGCTATGAAGTTCCGTTTATGGTAGGGAGGTTAATTTCCTCTCCTCAGTTCTCATAATTACATGTATTAAGTTTGAGCTATCTGTTAGACATCCGAGTCAGTCAGACTCTCACGCCCCTTACTCCCCCCAGTTTGCTCTTGTCTTAGTCACTGACCTCCATGTTGTTAAATTCAAAGGTAAATTCTCAACCCTCAGCTTACTTGAAGGAGTTTTGACAGAGTTGCTCATACCATCCTGGAAACATTTTCTTCATTTGAGTTCCAGGAGTCCCTTGGTTTGCCTTCTACCTCTTTTTTCACCCTTTACTGGTTTTCTGTGATGACACTTCCTCCTCTCTGTGACCTCTTATTATTGGCGTGCTTTTCTCTATCTGTCCTCACTCCTTTAGTGTCCTCATCCAGGATCAAGGCTTTAAACACCATCTGTGTGAAGACTATCCCAAATATTGTCTGTCTAGTCCAGATTCCTTTAGATTACACATGCTGCTGGGATTACTAGTAGTTGTATAGCTAACTGCCTACTGGTCATCCACCTGGATGGCTAATAGCATCTCAAACTTAATATCGTTAAAACAGCATCTTGATTATCGCCTACATCCTAAATCTCCTTTACCCATAGCCTTCCATTTTGATTAATGAAAATTCTCTTTCCTGGTGTTCAAACTAAACACTTTGCACTGGGTCTTGATTCCTCTTTCTCTCACATTGATTCTTCTTTCTCCCAGAAAAGTCCTGTTGCTCCTGTCTCACCCTCTCTACTCTTAGCAACCTATTCCAGGCTACCGTACTTTCTTGCCTGGCTTAATTTTAGTAGTCTCTTAAATTGTCTTTAACTTCCTCTTTTGCATGCCTAACGTTTATTACTAACCCAACAATCAGACAGATACTTTTTGAAATATGAGTTACGTCACTCTGTTCAAAACCCTTCAGTGATTCTTCATTCTACTCAGATGGAAATCAACGTCTTTACCAGTTGACATCTCTGCCCTCCTGGCTCTACATCTGATCTGTTGTGTGTGTGTGTGAGTGTGTGTTTGTGTGTGTGTTTTCCACTAAACTTTTTTTTGCTTAATGTGTTCTGGCCATTCTGGCCAACTGTTCCTCAAGCATATATGACATAACCCCACTGTGGGGACTTTCCATTCTCTTTCTTCTTCTTCAAGTGCTTTCTGCTCAGATAACTACATGGTTCCTTCCCTTGGCTTTTCAAGGCTTTACTCAAATGTCATCTGTTCAATGAAACTTGCCATGACTATTAATTTCAAATAACATTTCCCAGGCGATCCTCCCTAATCTCCAGATTTCAGAACTTCTTTACCCTACCCTGATTTTTCCAGAGTGATAGTACCTAACCACCAAATAAGTTATTTTATTTATTGTTTGCATGCCTGCTCCCCAACATACACTCTTGTGTGTAAGGGATTTATCTTTCTGCTCATTCACTGAGGTCTAGAAGAGGGCTTACCACGAAGTAGGACTCAGTTACTCTGAGGGAAAACTATCTTTTAAGAACAAGGGTCTACCCTAAAATGTTAATAGTTTTGGAAGATCATGGTGGTACATATAACACTGGGTTATGGTCTTCCTTGTTTTACTTTTTCTGCATTTTTTCTAAATTTCTATAAATATGAAAGAGTTTTGGGTTTTTGGGGTTTTTTTTAATATATATGTCAGGGGCGCCTGGATGACTCAGTCAGTTAAGCTTCTGCCTTCAGCTCAGGTCATGATCCCAGCGTCCTAGGATGGAGTCCCTCATCGGGCTCCCTGCTCAGTGGAAAGCCTGCTTCTCCCTCTCACTCTGTCTGCCGCTCTGCCTACTCGTGCTCTCTATTGCTCTGTCAAATAAATAAATAAAATCTTTAAAAATATATATATATGTCAATATTACATTTAGGGAGAGAGTATAGAAGCTATGAAATTAACTGGATATCCCTTTTCCAAATATATTCAAGACTTGTCTATCTATGAGCCTTATAATTTTCTATTATTGTTGTTTTTCCAGGAACTGCTGTTCAGCCAATCTGTCCTCCCCATAGAGATGAGAAATCTGAAGCAGGGATTCTTTGCATGACCAGTGGATGGTGCAAGATCTCAGAGAGTAAGGGGCATCAAAAGGAAACAACAGTAGTTCTTCCAGGTTTCTTTGTCCATGAGAAGCAGGAGTTTTATTGGCCATGAGTAATCCATTTATTCTGTTTTGCTTTTGTTTTCCCCAAGTTATGATCCAGTGAGAATTTCTGGTTGTCTTCCATAAAAATGACTACACTTAAGGCTCTACACAAAACTCCTCCTGCTGCCATTTTGGTTGAGTGTGTCAGAAAAAGAAAACCAGCACTAATTATGACAAATGAAGAAGAATACAGTAAAAGGATAACCAGAAAATAGTAACAATGGTTAAACTTACTTGTCTTTAATGTTGTGATTTTTTTCTTTTTCTTTTTCTTTTTTTTTTTTTTTACGGTAAAGTATTTCACAAAATAGGAAAAAGTTTCCCGCTTGGGGAAACTTCAGTGAGAACAATGGTTGTCTAACTTATCAAACTGTCTCCACAGCATCAGAATATTCAAACGTCCTATGAGAAGTAGAACTTCCCCTCATGGATGACAGAATGTGTAATAGTGTGCTCAAGCATATGAACTTTCCTCTTCTGGGAAGGACAATGAAGTGTGCCAGGTGTCCAGATGGGAAAAAGGATGCCTGCCAGGTAAAATATATCAGTCAGCCTGGTTATTCAGTATCATGTAGGTAATAGTGGATTCTGCCTTTCCCCGTGAGTTGCTTTTGCAGAATTACTGCTTCAGAATTCTTTTCTTGTTCGTCTTTCTACCACGTTTCTACTGAAAAAGTTTACTTGACCTGGCCTGAGAGCATTCTTTCCTGTTCCGTGCCCATTCTTATCCCCATGCTTCTTTTTGGAGAAAGGGAGGGAAGGAATGCAGTGGAGTTGGTTTCAACATTTCCAACCTAATGGAAGGAAACAAGAGCACTTTGGCAAAATTAGGTCTATCTGTGAATTATTTTTGATTCTACCTTTTGATAAACATTGTGATTTTTTTAAGCCTTTAAGGCAGAATGCGATGCTTGCACAAAATTTGACCAAAGATGGCATAACTATTGTAATGGTTGGATAAAACATATGAATGACCTCCCAAGGCTGACATAGCAACTTACCAAGAAGACTGATCTTCACAAGACAGAGAAGGGAAAGGGAGACTAATTGGTGAAAGGCATTTTAAGTTTTAGATGGAGATGACAATTTACTTGGAAAGACATAAAAACAAAACAAAACTGGAGGAGCAAGCGGCTTGGAACTGCTATGGGGAGCTCCCTAAAATTATCTTTTGGAAAAGTTTTGACTTTTGTTCTGGGGAAGAGGGGTTGCAGGTGGGAGGCTATAACAGGACAGGGACCAGGAAGAGTTTGGAAGGGAGGAGACAACAATTTAGAATTATGCCACTTTCTGAATTGGAACCCAAGTAGTTTAATGGTGCTCTATCCTATCTGCTTCCTTGAGAGACTGTCTTTTTTTGGATTAAGCCCTCAAACGATCCTGTGCCTTTTGAAGAGGGTTTAATGGATACAGAATTGACACGTGTTCTCAGAGCAACACATGATTCTGAAGGATTATCAAAGGATCCTAAAATCATGGGTTCTTTATCCTCTAACCCAAGAGCCAGCAGTCCTTTACCATGTAGCCCCTGGGACAAAGTTAGGCTTCTGTTCTGTTCTCAGAGCCTTCAGCTGTTGCATGAACTTGGGGATTCTATTCACTGGTGCTGTAGGCTTGGATATGACCCAGTCTTTCCCAGCAATTCCAGGTGACAAACTAGAGTGAAAAACTGTTCTATAAACTCCCCCTGCTCCTTCCAGTGGTTTGGAATGTACATGGTTGTTCCCAAAACAAGTAGGGGCAAGAGAGAAGTTAAATGGTAGCTTGACAAGATTGCAGACACTGATTGGAAAGAAGTTACATCTGGGCAAAAAGACTGTACCTTGAATCTAATGGTGAAGAGACAGAAAGGTGGACCAAAAAAAAAACATTGATGGACAGTAACCAGTGGGTATCTATGTCTCTACTACTTCTCTCTTTGAGATGAGTGCTATTGTTTGTGGGCCTACTAAAATATTTTTAACTTCTGAATATTTTCAAGTTTTTTCTTTTTCTGTGCTATGAAAGGGAGACTCTGGAGGTCCATTTGTTTGTAGAAGAGACAGTGGAATCTGAGTCCTTATTGGGATAAGTTCTTGGAGAGCTGGTTGGACTAGAGATTGGACTTCTTTAAGAAAAAAACCATAAAAGGACATCGCTGGGCATTTTCTCCACGGTGTTTGAGTTGATAGATTTTGTTACTCAGAACATACTCACAGGTAGGTGTAATTTCTGTGAATTCATCCTTCCATTCTAAATCAAATACTTATATCAAGGGTAGTTACTCTGGTATGTTGCAGGTACAATAGAACTAGGCTCTAAAAGCACAAATATGTCTGATTTTCAATACCTAATCCAATATATATGAACTTAAATCTCTAAATTCATGAGAACCGATAACTTTCAATTTAACTTAAACTCAACTTGGACATAACCTGGATCTTCAAGTTTATGTTCATGCAGTTTTTTGGGTTTTTTTGTATTCATAACATTTTAAAAATAACCATTGAGGAAGGGTTCTTTCTTCATTTATCCAGCTGACATATCTTTTCCTCTAAATTAGTTTATCTTTAAAATTTTTTTTTTCTCACCATAGGACATACCCTTCCCAATGTCCATAACCCAGCCACCCCATTCCTCCCACCACCCCCCCTCTTTCAGCAACCCTCAGTTTGTTTTCTGAGATTAAGAGTCTCTTATGGTTTGTATCTCTCTCTGGTTTCATATTGTTTCATTTTTCCTCTCTTCCCCTATGATCCTCTGTCTTGTTTCTCAAATTCCTCATATCAGTGAGATCATATAATAATTCTTTCTCTGATGGACTTATTTCCCTCAGCATAATATCCTCTAGTTCCATCCAAGTTGTTGCAAATGGCAAGAGTTTGTTTTTTTTGATGGCAGCATAATCCATTGTGTGTATATATACATACATATATATAATAGCCATAGTTTGGCTATTGTGGACATTGCTGCTATAAGCATTCAGGTGCACGTGCCCCTTCGTATCACTACATTTGTGTCTAGTTTAGGACACTAAAAATAAATTACTCCTTTCCCTTTTCTCCCATTCACCTTTGTTAATTTTACTTGACAACAGTGGCGAAAATAAGGGAGGCTTTGGAGAGTTGTTTTTGTTTTGCAACACTAAAATCTAGATTAGAAAAACAAAATGTGGGTCAAGAGATGCCAAACCTGTCCTCAAGGAACTTCCCTGCTATTTGGGAAGACAAAGGAGTAAATTGACCAATGTGACAAAGGTAACGCCTGAGCATCGAGGAGAACTCTGAGGAGCTCAGGCCCGGGGGGACCAGAAGGCGTGCCATACAAAGTGGCGACACCCATGCAAGGAATGCCCAGGGGCAGCCTCCGTAGAATAGAGACGTGACGATACATGATTAACAGAACAAGCCGATACATGATTAACAGAACAAGCCTCTGTGTATGAGAACCAGCTTTTTTCAAGGCCAGAACCCAGAGTGTCAGAACCTAATGTTCTCTCCATCCCACCAGCGCTCCCTCACTGTCGTCCACAATCAGCTACCTTGCCGATGATTCGAGAAGCACCACTGTGACTGGTCCAGCTGAACACCACTAGAGCAAGCTCACCACTGGCTCTCATTTGGGCATCAGAGTGAAAGTGCTCTGTTCGTTGTCATAACTGCACAGGGAAATTCCCTCCTGATAGCAATTCTGTTCAGTTTTCATCACATGGAAGAGAAGGTTAAAAAGATTAACAAGCCCTGAACAAAGGTTAATGATAACAATATTTTAAAAGGGCAATGAAATCAGCCAGTAACAGTTAATTCCACAATAAAATGAATAGCAGAATGTGACGATTTATTTAAATAACACTTCCTTGACATCTTCTTTCTAAGCTTCTCATCCCATAGTTGCTTATTTTTTCTAGCTTCCAGTAATTAGAATGTGACCCCGGAAGCTGAAATTTCTGAGTGCATGATAGAGGCTTGCCACATCATTGCTAAAATTTGTGTATTTTTACTTTAGTATTTTTCTACATAGGTATTTTATTATAACCCAGAATATCCTAGTGAGAGATAGAGGAAAAAACCATATTAGTTCCATATACAATGAATTTGAAGCCTCAATATGACTCATGATTTTGAAAACTGGATAAAGATATGTTAAATCTGAAGAACTTAGAGAAATTTTCTCAGTGAAGTCTGAGGTCATAACATCTAAAAACATGTGTTCCCATAAATATAAATTATATAAATTACACAGCTTCAATCTGACTGTGTACCATATGTCTTGAAATTCTGTTCATAGCTGAGGTAAGTGATCAACTTTTTTCTACACTTTGAAAGCTTATAGATCTCAAGGAACCGTGTTATTTGGAGAAAATGGCAAGATTCGTTACCCCCATTCCAAAGAGAGAAGCTTTTCTCGTAATTGGTATGTATCCAAGGTAGGAATGATCCTTGGGTTTCCCCCCAAGTCAGGTCTTTAAGGGGCTATGTTTTGGCATTTGTACCTAGTATCTCAATTTCTCAACCTGATTAGCATAAAAGTCTATATATTTCATCTGATATTTTCTAGTTGGGAAGTATTTGCTGATGGATATTTCTGATATCCACTAATACGAACCATCAACCGAGTAGTATTAAGACTGGAGCTTACCTGAATTGATGTATTCAAATATACAACATTCCTACTTATTGCTGTAATAATGGTAATGTTAAGTGTTGCCTAGAAGATGGAAAATAGCTCATGATCTATAAGCTTCAGTATCTTTAAACTCTTTCTACATAATCTGTTCCCTCTCTGGCTGAAGAAATCGTTAAGCTTTAGAAATAAGTTTTGCAAGTACTTCATTTCCTCAAGTGTTGTGAATTAACTTCAAATCTTGTATGAACATTGAAAGGTATGCAAAGGTAGATCACAGATCTGTGAGTTTATAATCTGGAAAGAAGGAAGAGCTGGATAAGAAGAACTATAAAACACGATCAGATAAGCTTTATAATGCATACTACCCATGTGTCGGGTGCTGTTATGGAGAATGGAGAGGCTAAGTCCCATTGCAGTGGTTTGTCTGGTGTGTGTGTTTATACTATGGTTGGGGGTGGGTGGTAGGAATGTGTTAGTGAAGGGGTAGAATTGAAACTAGTCTGGGCGCCTGGGTGGCTCAGTAGGTTAAGCCGCTGCCTTCGGCTCAGGTCATGATCTCAGGGTCCTGGGATCGAGTCCCACATCGGGCTCTCTGCTCAGCGAGAAGCCTGCTTCTCTCTCTCTCTCTCTCTCTCTGCCTTCCTCTCCGTCTACTTGTGATCTCTCTCTGTCAAATAAATAAATAAAATCTTAAAAAAAAAAAAAGAAACTAGTCACTGAAGGTCATTTGTAGCTCATGAAGTCTTTTGTAGCTCTGGTATCTAGATTTCAACAGATCATGCCAGGCAGAAGGAGTTATGTGTGAGTAATGTCAGGGAGATGGAGAAAATTACAGTTGTTTGGACAATGTGTATCACAGGCAGCTGGATAGCAGTCCCAGCGTAAATAAGAACTAGTGTGGCAGTGGACAATGAAGATAAAAAGGCTGGTTAGGACTTAATTATAGAGCACCTTAAATTCCATGAGAAGAAGTTTAGACTTTTTGCCACAGGCAATGGGAGCTAAAATAGTGGCATGATTATAATTTATAAATAAATATATAAAGACTGGACTGCAAATACTTGTTATAAGTATAGAGAGGAAATGATATGGCTTAATTGAGGCCCATATTTAAATGTCTTAAAAGTGTAAGTTGACTTTCTGTGATCAACCTACTAATAATATAATACCAATAAAGCCTTTGCCATCTTTTCTTAAACTTTTAGAAAAATAGCATCTAGAATAAGAGTGAGAGTCTTCTTTTATTAGAGCCTGGGTGGGGAGAGTTGGGAGGGGTCTTCAGGTACAATCTTTAGAGAGGGGCATTGATAAGCTGGAAATTGTCTGAAGGACAATGGCCAAGATGGAAAGGAATTTGAAACAATATCTTGGTGATTTTGATCCAAAGAAGACTTGAGATGAGGAAGGAACTTAATCCGAGGAACCACTGCAGATGTTAGGAGGAAGCAGATTTCAAGCCAAATACAGTAATTTCCAACTTGAGAGATCTCCGAGACTTAATGGCCTTCTTCAGGAGTAATGAATTTTGTTTATAAGTAGATATTTGAAAAGAGCATGGATGGCTGTGGGTGAAGTTCTAGAAAGTACTGATACATTAGGTTAAGTACTGATACATTGCAGATGGCAGCCAGTTTACCCTCAAACACAGAGAACCTGCAGTTCAGCTTAGACAATGAAGTATTGAAGAGATTTCTGCAAGAAAGACTTTCAAAGCAAAAGGAGTTTGTTATTAGTGTTAGCTATTGCAGAAGTCAAAGTGAGGTCAGATAGGGGCACCTGGGTGGCTCAGTCGGTTAAGCATCTGCCTTTGGCTCAGGTCATGATCCCAAGATCCTGGAATTTAGTCCCACGTGGGGTTCCCTGCTCAGCGGGGAGCCTACTTCTTGCTCTCCCTCTGCTGCTCCCCCTGCACGTGTTCTCTCTCTGTCAAATACATAAATAAAATCTTTTAAAAAATGAGGTCAGATAAAATGCCATTGGATATGGCCGTTCAAAATTTAGTGGCTAATTCAGTAGATTTATAGGATTAAGAGCTATATTCATAATTGGCTAAGCGATTGTTGAAGACTTGGTATCTTTCCTTCACCAAGTAGTCTAAGCATTTTTGTCAAAGCTTTATGATATGTCAGGCACTGTTTCAGGTGCTAGAAATATAGCAGTGAATGAAACACAAATACTTCCTTTGCGGGGCAGGTTGGAAAGTGGAGAATGGGGGTAGTACAAGTCATTAATTAAGTAATAGTAAGTAACTATAGTAACCAAAATTAAATAATAGTAAGAAGTGGTAAGTGCTATGCAGAAAAACACAGAAAGAAAGAGGGATGGTAGTGTAATATTAGAGAAGGTGGTCAGGGAAAACCTCACTAGAAAGATGATATTTGAACAAAGACTTGAATAAGGTGAGGGAGGGAGTCATACAGGTCATCTTGGGAAGGAACATTCTTTGCAGAAGGAACGGCATGTGCGAGGAAGGAAAACTTTTAGTATATTTGGGGAAGAGTTGGATCAGAGTGCTAGAGCTAAGTGAGAGGGGGGAAAGTGGCCATGGTTGGCATGATCAAACTTACAGGACATACGAAGGATGTAGGATTTCCCTGTAAGATGAATGGCCATTGGAGGATGTTGAGCAGATGAGAAACATGACCTGACACATTTAAAAAGGATCACTTTGGCTGCTGTATTGAAAATAAACATTAGATGGGAAAGGCTAAGAGCTGAAAGACTAGTTACTGCAATAGTCCAAGGAAGTGTGGTGGCTTGGGACCAGGTTTGTAACAGTAGAGGTGGTGAAAAGTGGCGGGTCCACAGGATTTGATAGTGACTTAAAAATATGGGTTGTAAGAGAGAGAGCCTTATGATTAACATGAGGGTTTTTGACCTGTTGGAGGGATGGAGCTGCCATTGTTTTTGATGAAAAAGACAGTTAACAGTGAAGGGAAAGAGGAAGATGTAACTGTGGCTTTTGAGTAGTAGGACAGGTTTCAAGAGAAGCAGGGTTTGGTTTTGTTTTGTTGTTTTGTTTTGTTCTGGGGAAGAATGGGTTAGAATTAACTGCACGTACGAGCAGAAGAGAGAGTAAGGGAGAGGAGTCAAGAGAAATGTATAAATATGTGAAGGAAGTTTCGTGAGAACACAACAAATAAGAAAGGTTTAACTTTGAAAAAAAGGTGAATAATTACTCTCCTGGGAAAGCAACAAAAAAAATTTCAGGTTACCTATAGGAAAGTTAAATAAATGTACACTAAATGTCTTCTTGGATGTTATAAGGTTTTAGTTGCTTCAAGTTTAGAGGATATAGGTGAAATTAAATAGTTAAGATTTGTAATAGCATGTAAGGACTCAAATCAAGTTTCAACAAGAGATGAATAAGAATTTCAGTAATTTCACAACTCAGTATTAGCATGAATTTATGCTGTATTTCAGCACATCTAAAACAAACTGGTTGTAAAATTCATTGCTATTTTATGTATCAATAAAGAAATAAAAAATACCCAAGATTAGGAGATTTCCATATAAAGACAGGACACCAAAGATTATACCTTCAATGTAAGACTAAACAAGGCACAGTCCTGCCCATGTGGAAAGTTACATGCCTCAAACCTTGACACTGGATGTAGGGAACTGTAAAAATCTTCTCTGAGAGTTCGAATCACAAACTAATACTTATGCAGGTCTGTTGTCTATAATGTCCACCACCAGTATAGTCTGAAACACCTCAAGCAGAAAAACTCAGTAGCATGAAGTTGACAGTGCTTCAGAGTGACTGATCAAAGATAATTTCTTTCTGGAAGAACCATTTCCATCAGAACTAACAGAACTGTAAGACTCCACTGTTAAGATCCTTCTGATTTTAGAATGTTCAAGTGGCGGGGGGGAATGTGCTTTAGAATGTAATAAGATAGGGAATCATTTTGCATACTTAGTGATTCCTGCATTATGCAAAGCAGCCTGGAGAATGGTAGAAGGTTTAATTCCAGATGGAGTTAATTAATGGTAAGTTAGAAACAGATAATGCAAAGAAGGAGCAAGGAGTTATAGTTTCTCCAAGCCTATCTTTATTCTGTTAGGTGGTAGCTAAATTCTCAGACATGGCAGATACACAACTCTCAGGTGGTCTCCCTCCTTCCAGGCCCATGGGAGACATTGCATTTCTTAGAGCCTAGAACAGTGCCTGGTATATAATAATGCTCAATAAATATTTGAATAGGTAAATCAATGCTTACTGTTGGTCCCCCTCTCTCACTTAGCTTGACTAGATCTCAGAATCCTTTTTAACACAACAGTCACTAACAACAAATCCGGTGATTTGAAATCTGTCTTCTATCTTTGAGGTAGAGGTTTGGAATGGGAGAAAGTACTTGCCTTTGAAGCCATAAAGCCCAAACTGTATTTCCTATTACATGTGAGGTGTGATGAGTCTTTTAAGATCATGACAGTTTTCTTATTTTGAGGAGGGGGAGTACTTTCTCCCTGCCCACTTCACAGGGGTATAATTAATCTCAAGAATGATGATAGATGTGGACTGCTTTCTCAATTAAAATATCAAAGAAAAATTGAGCTTTATAATATTCTAGACCGCTTATTGCTTTCTAAATTGAAGTGCTAAAGAGTGATTTTTTAAAAAATAATATTTTAGGCAGCCTCTTTTTTACACTGATGTTCAAAATGATGGACTAGAAAAAGCAAAGCAGGGAGTTTCTGGTTAGGGAGGAGATATTTAGTAAGAATTATTGCATTTGATCTTTAGAAACTGGGCGTTAAAAAGTTGGATAATTGCTGATATCCTGAACATTATTACCTAGAGGGCAGTGAGACTATTAACAGGTCTGAAGTGGTTGAAAAAGAATGTCAGGTTTTAGAAGTTTGTTCTGATGTGTTCAATTCCAGGTATGATCGCTTTGCACTCAGATGAATGTGAGGCATGGAAGACACCAAGGATTTATGGTCTGCTGGGCTTTCTTTTTTTTAATAATGTGAATTCATGAAGGAGAATAGAGGATTATGTGTTAAATCATGTAAGACTACTTTCAGAATGTTTAGACATGTTTCTAAAGATGTTAGTAAAAGGTCACAGCTGACCTTACCGGGAGTTAGAGAGATGACATGGCAACCACAGAGACCGTGACCCAGGCTGACCTTGGAGGACGTGACTGGTTAGACTTAACATATGCTGCTTGGTCAATCCATAATTCATGATGCATAATTCAACTTCTGGGTGAACATTATGAATTTTCAATTAGACTACTAACTTAGAACAAAGAGATGAATCTTGGGTTCCTCAAAGTATAGGTGAAAATTCTAGTATTTAACTGAGTGAAAGTTAAAGGGTGGTTTCTGGTGATTTCTAATTAACCCCTCTATTTGTTGGATAAATGCCAGCAACTTGAGCATAATCAAATTATTCTCACATAAGGATTTCCTTTGCCTTTTATCTTCTAATAGCCTTTAAAATTTTGTTATTGGTGAGTTATGAGCTAAAGCCCAAATACTAGATCTTAGTTGTCCCACTCGACTGTGTCGTTTATTACACTTTCTCTGCCTTCCCTATCTAGCTTATGTATGTGGAGAATAACAGTACCAGAAAATAAAATTATCCTGGTAAAATTTACAAGCTTAGACATACAAAATCAAATTGGATGTGACCATGACTATATATCTTTACAATCGAGCAATGGACTGCTTATTAGTACGTATGTTACATTTATTTTTACTTGTCATGTTAGAGTATTTAAGCAACCAAAGATGGGCAGAGGGACCTGAAGTTAGTTTTCTGCCCCTAGGACATCTTCCATACTGTCCCTTTCTGGAAGGAGTGTGTGTGTGTGTGTGTGTGTGTGTGTGTGTGTGTGTGTGTGGTAGGAGAGGAACTGATGACCCACATACTGGCTGAGCTTTCTCTATTCCCTTCTCAAGTTCAATAACATCGATCTCACAACATTCCAAAACTTCCTTTCAAGGCAATATCTACTTTTTTGTTTTTCATCACAAAAGTGGGAGCATGTTTGCCAAATTTGGTAGAGAGATGAGTGAATGGAAGAAAATGTAAACCATTAATAATCCTGCCACCTAGAGATAAGTGCTGTTAACATTTTGAGATAGTGTGTATTAATTTATGTGTATTAACATACACACTGAACTTCACATTGTTTTATAATGTTCTTTTCTCTCATGACAGTAGATCATTTCAGGTCATTTATGGGATACATCTTATAAACTGTAAGCATAATTAATAACTTTAATTGAAAGATGTTAAGCATCTTGATACAGAGTCTCTAGAGCCAATAATAGAACTTGATCTCCAGCAAAGGCCAGTGGTAAGGACAAATATCTCTTCACAAACTGACAGGGTGTTATAGATTAGGTATTGGGCTAAGGATTATAAGACTGGTTGAATAAATGATTTCACACTCCAGGCCTGCTATTTACCTAGTAACCATTCTTTCAACCAGTCATTTGTTAAGAATCAACTAGGTTCCAGATATTATATCAAGCCCTACACATGTAGAGAATAAAAACAGTCTCTGCTCTAATTGCCGTCTGACGAGTTAACTAAAGGTGTACCATAAAGTAGGAAATGACAGAGTACAGGAAATGTGCTGTGGTGATTCAGAAAATGTAGCTCTTAACACATTGGGAGTTTGGGAAATTTGTGAGAACTGGACTTCATGTCAGGCCCTGAAGGATGAGTAGAATTTAGACATAGGAGATTGAGTTTGAGAAAGCGAATGGAATATAAAATCATTGACACAGAGAGTGTGGGGAAAATTAAAGTAAACACTAAATAGTCTGGTGTGCTGAGAACAGAGAATTCCCATCAGATAATATCAGGAAAACACATATAAGCTGCTGCCATCTTAATGCTATTTCAATCCCTTTTCCTTTTAAGGTAAGGTCTGTGGAGGTCTTTTGCCTCCACCCTTGCTGACAGAGACCAATGAGGCCACAGTTACATTTGTTTCTAGGACAGGAAACAATGGCAGAAGGTTTGAGCTGACCTTTACTGCCATACAGAAGAACTCAGGAGCAGGCGTCTCAAATCTAATTCCCTGACGTTTTTATTTGAGGTGGAGGTAAGGAAGAGGGAATGCCTCTGGCCCTTCACTTTGAAGTTCCCTGACCTTCCAACAGGCTCAGGCTGGGGGAGTGTGGCTACACTGGTGGAAGGAAGGACAGTTCACTCTGCCGATTATCCTGACTTGTATCCCACACGTGTAAGGTGTCATTGCTTCATTCATGCTCCAGAGAAACACATGATGACGGTAAGCGACTAAGGAAGCTCTGTACAGTTCATCCAGAGCTTAGCTGTGTTGGTTAGGCAGAAATTGCTTCATCTGGACTTGCAAAAGGCCACTATGTCTAGGAACTTCCATGGGCCACATCTGTGGTTCTATATATGGATCTATATATGTTGTTTGAAACGTTTCAGCGGTTGAAGAGAGAATGCAACAGGAAGTATGCTCCCTTCTCCTCTAACTCCCATCCTGCCTCCTGGTGGCGAACACTGGTTAAGTATCCCGAGTATCCCTAGAGAGAGATGCTGAGCCCTTACAGACATGCATGTATTTATATGGCTTAACAGTGCTTTTTCTCCTTAAAAAATATCCCAAAGATCTTTCCAGATGAATCCACAGAGCTCTTCTGAACAACTGCATAAAATTCTGTTGTGTGATACTCCATCATTTCTGAAGCCAGTTCCCTACTATCACTTGGTGGGTTTCTAGTCTTTGTCCATACCAACAATGCTAGTACATCCCTGTGTCAGTGTTTTTGGGCACATGCGGATGTATGTAATTCCCGGAGGTGGACTTTCTGTGTCAAAGAGCTTGTACGTTTTAACCTCAGAGTCCTTGCCAAATTGCTTTCCAAAGAGACTGCAATGACTTATTCTATTAGTGGAATAGGAGGGGGTAACTGAGGACCTTTTCATGTACAGAGGGAAGCTTTTAAAATTTATTGCATCTGTTCCTTGACCAATTTTCTGGTTATGTTTCTAATTTGTACAATTGGAATTTGAGGACTTTATCACTGAATTTAGCCAAAACTGTGTTTATGATGTGGTTGTGACTTACGGTGATCCTGAAGAGGAGCACGAGTTAGGTGGGTAACGTTCCATCTGAAAAGCATGAGAGTGTTTGCAACACTTACTGTCTTCCTTGGGTGCCACAGAGTCAAACGGGAAAGAGGATTTCTTATGCTGGAAACTCATGTGTCAGAAAACCTTAGCTTTAACCCACGAGCCAACAACGGATTCACCATTGAGGTTTTTAATAGAAACATGCAAAATGCAGAGAATGTTTCAGAATATTTGGAAGGTGAACTTTTCCCACTGTGGCACTGATACATTTTTGGTAGTTATTGAAGGTAAATTTTCTAACTCCTTTTTGTGTAAATCTCTTCAATTGATGATATTTTTATGCCCAAGAAAAGTAACTAAAAGAAGCAACCAAAGCTATAATTACTACTTCAGTCTTTAAAGTTCATTTTTGGACCTAAAACTGCAAGTACACTTTCATTTCTGACCTACCAATTTACTGAATTTAAAAAATGATCTTCCAGATGGACAGCCATTTCCTTAATACCTACTGTCTGTCTCTTAGCTAAGTGTTGGTGTGGTTTGGAGACCGGGAATGCAGGTGGGTTGGGAATGTTTGTTTGCGTCTTCAAGCCAGGTGAGTAGAGACAGAGTCCCCTCATCCAGCAGAAGGGGAGCTGTGTAGGGTGGGCTCTGGGTGAAGTGGATTGCCGGCGGTGTTTATTCACCTGAAGTGTAGCCATGTTCTGTTTGGAAAGAGGAATACCACGTTTTGGATTTTTACTCACCTCTTCTCATTGTGTACATTAATCAGTTGGAGTTTCTATGCATACTAAAAATCAGATATCTTTACCCTATCTGTAGAGTGTTCTTCTGTGAGATAAAATTACACTACATAGTTATCTGGAAACAAATGTGCAATTCCCACATGAAATGGAAAGGTGTGCCTATAAACCAAAATTGAAGAAAACCAGAATTGCTGGGAAAAATTAATTGGATAATGTTTTACCTCTTTTTTCTGATTTAAAAAAAAAATTATAACTAATCAAACATAACCTAAAACTGACAGCTAAATTTTGTGAATCTTGAACTTTACTCCAATATTCAGTCCTAATAACATATTGGTGATTCACTTTAAAAGTGATGGTGAAGGGACGCCTGGGTGGCTCAGTTGGTTAAGCAGCTGCCTTCGGCTCAGGTCATGATCCCAGCGTCCTGGGATCGAGTCCCACATCGGGCTCCTTGCTCATCAGGGAGCCTGCTTCTCCCTCTGCCTCTGCCTGCCATTCTGTCTGCCTGTGCTTGCTCTCTCTCCCTCTCTCTCTCTGACAAATAAATAAATAAAATCTTTAAAAAAAAAAAAGTGATGGTGAAAATACCTTCCAGGGTTTCAAGGTTACATTTACCTTTTTGCTCTCAGGTGAGTATAAGCGCTTGCACAGTAGTGATTTTTTACCTGTGAAAATAGCTATACAGAAGATCACTTAGTTATGTGTACCTGAAATTAGGGTACTTGAATCACCTTGGTGGCAAAATAAAAATGCAGTTTCCTGCGCCCACCCCTGAAGTTTTAAATTCAGTAGATTGTGATGGGGTCCTGGAACCTGGGCTTTCACAAGAACCTCAGGTGAAGCCAAGAAACTACATCGTCCACTAAATGATCAAAGGAGACTCTAAGCACCTTGTATGGAAAGTGGGTAATTTAGATGAGAGAATGTAATTCAGAAATGACACTAACCAGCTTCTTTTTTGGGATGTTTCAGGCTTTGAAGGACTAATAGTTTTTCTAGTCATTCTAGAAAGCAAAGCAGCCTTTACTTAGACAAAAGGAACGTCCTCTGCAGAGACCCCGCCATGGAAGAGAACGAGCGTTGTACGAAAAGCTGCAAATTATTCGATACTACTCAGACTTTGGAGGGAGTGATAGAAAAGGCAAGAGTTCGATTGTATGGGATTCAGGGCATTCAATTTTAGGTACCAGAGTGCTAGGATAGCTAGCTAACATTTATCCATGACTTGCTTTCTACCAGGTATCAACTAAACATCTCTCATGCATTATAACTTTGATTTCTCCTTACAAGCATAAGAGGTTTATATATTGCTCTCCTTTTCACAGATGACAGACAAAAGGTTCAGAGAGGTTGAGTAGCTTTTCTCAAAGATGCATAGCTGCCAAGAGGTGGAGCCAGAATCCAAACATTGGTAGTCATGTGGAAGATAGAGATAGAGATTAGGGATAAATTTACATTCAAGGAGACTAGTGAAGAAGTCACTGTAAGAATGTATTGGAGATCTGTTCCCTGGTTAGATATATTGTGGCAAAGGTAATATGCAAAGGAGAAAAACCCCAGCATAATTTTTAGGACTATAGCTTGACAGGAAAGATGGGTGGTAGAGCCACTAAATGATACAGAGAAGCATAACAAGACCATGTTCACTGTTGAAATCACTTGTTTCCATTTGAGACAAGTGTATTTTTATGAGCTTGTGGGAGACCCAGATGCAGAGATCTAGCAGTCCTAGCTCTAGAGTTCAGAAAAATAGACTTAGATTGAAGAGAGAAATGTGAAAGTCATATATAAGCAAATGAATAGTAATAGGGTTGTAAACAGCACCTTGTGGAATATTTTTCGCTGAAGGATGGGATCTTGAAAAAAATTCTAGAATTGAGAAGAGATGGTCATAGATGTATTGAGAAGATCAAGAAAGTGATTCCATGAAGCCAAGGAAGGAAAAAGTGCTTAAGAGTCAGATACAAGAAGATTGTTAAGAAATATACAATAAATCACAGCTATGGGATCTGGCATTTAGCATTGGAAAGGTAGTATTAGTGAAATCAACATTAGAATGGTTATATGATTGACCCCAGGGTAAGCAAGTAGGGTCAACTGGTAAAAACTACTTTAAATATTTTCAATTGAAGAAATGTTTCCTCTATACTCTTTAAACCACATTGGATCAACATCACCCCCTCCCCCCCACCCCCGAGTCAATCCCCTGTCTTCTGCAAAAGCTATTCTGTGTGGTGAGTTGATGGTCATGTGATTACTATCTGTTTACTCTTTCTTCTTTAGAAAGCCTCATTTTACATTGATATAACTCCAGTGAAGAAGAATGAATTTTAGATCCATAAAAATTCCAGAATCTTGTTTGGGTTAGCATACAGAGTCATAAATGGCAGGAAGAAGAAATAGGCTCTTGATTGGAAGAAGGATGCAGAGAACAATCCTTTGTCTTCATCTATACCTGTGCAAACTTAATATTTAAAATATTTTCCTAGGCTTTGTATTTAATATGATGATGTAATTTTGGGCAATGGGAGAAAACCGAAGTTTTTTTTTTTTATTTTAGCACACTGGCAAATTTTAACTTGTAATCTAAAGTGTCTGGTCAAAAATTATGATCTTTCATTGTTCTATATACATGTATTGAATATGGTCTAGTTGTGGGTTGTAATAGAAAGTGGTACAGGCAACGGTAATAGGGGAAAACGTCTTATGGGGAAATCAGAGGAGGCTCTGTAGAGACAGAGTGCTTGAGCTAAGTCCAGCGATATTACAGACAAGAGAAAGGCATTTGGATGTCTTAGTGTACTTGGCATGTTTGAAGATTTGGTGAATGGTTTCATACCATGAGAGAGAGGAAACAAAGACATATAGTGAAGAACTTGCATGCACTGTTAACTAACAAAAATTTCTTACTAGAATATAAGTTCCACGAGGGCCAAGATTTTTGTCTGTTCTGTTCACTGATAGATCACCGATACCTAGAACACCAATATCTAGAACAGTGCCTGGCAGTACCAAGTACTAAAATATTTATTAAATGAATAACTACTAAGACCAATAACTAAAAACCCATTGCTTAGCAGAGTCACCTAGGCAAGCATTTAAAATCCGATTCCTCAGACATGGGTCTTAGGAGTTGGTATCTTTATAAAGCCCATCTGATATTTCCAAATTACTTCCATTGGCTTTGCAAGCCATTGGAAGAGTTGTGTGTGCTTCATTATTTCAGTTGGATGGGTCATTAGTTTCCTCCTCTTTGTTGTAGGCATCTGTGGCATCCCTCCATTTAGTCTCCAGTGGCTTTCAAGAAGAATTGTAGAGGGGGACAAAGCCTGCCCCCACTGCTGGCCATGGCAGGTGGGCGTGAGGTTCCTAGGCAGTCACCAGTGTGGAGAGCCCATCCTCAGCCCTATTTGGATTCTGACTGCAGCCCACTGTGTGCAATCGTGAGTGAAACTGATGATGTTTTAATACTGTATTTAGCACATGTCTTTATACACTGTGCTTGGACATAAGTATAATTGTCTAACTACTGACTAATTTTAAAGCATGAATCTTTTGTTGATTTCCTACATAGCCGTCTAGCCTCTATTTAAACAATGTCAGTGTGGAAAATGTTAACCAAAACTTGAAATTGCTCATCCCATTACAGCAATCTCTGATTATTATGTTGAGCATAAGTCTGCTTCTCTGTAACAGAAATCTGTTGTTTTAAATTTACTGGGGATCCAGAACACAAGAACTAAGTCCGGTTCTTCTTTCACGTACAGTGCTCCCTATATCTGAAGACCTTTCTCAAATAGCCCTTTTAAGTTGCAGTGCCACTTCTCCTGGATTGATTTAGTGTTGTCTTTCTTAAAATATGGCTCACAACAGTGGAGGGCACAGAAGGATAATCTGCCACCATGGTCACTGGACCACTAGTGGACCAAAATTCTGGTTAACTTCTTCAATGTTTTCAAATTTTGAATTATGCCATGATATGAAAAAATGTACGTAATATGTCATCTAAAGAGTAGTAAATATTCATATGTGTCCCTGCCATTCAGTTTGGGAAGAATCCTTGCACTTCTTAAGACCCTCCAATGCCCCAGCCAAGAGGTAGACACTATGCCAAGTTTTGTATTTATGATACCTTTCCTTTTTTTAATTTAACATCTGCAAACCCCTGAAGTAAGCCTATTGTTTGATTTTTCTTGGTTTTCATAATGTAAAAGAATTGTAGTTTGTGTTTTTTTCTGTGTCTTGCTCTTATCCTCATGTTATACAGATAAGCCATGTGACTGTGTAACTGTAATTAATTCATTTTCAGTTCAGGCTACCTAAGTCAGTCATCTGTTGGTGAGTTCTGGTTGCTGGCATTTTATTTTATTTTTATTTTTAAAGATTTATTTATTTATTTATTTATTTGACAGAGGTCACAAGCAGGCAGAGAGGCAGGCAGAGAGAGAGGTGGAAGCAGGCTCCCTGCTGAGCAGAGAGCCTGATGTGGGGCTCGATCCCAGAACTCTGAGATCATGACCTGAGCCGAAGGCAGAGGCTTTAACCCACTGAGCCACCCAGGCACCCCTTATTTTATTTTTTTTAACTCCACAGATGATTCCAAAATACGGCCTCGATCAAGCACCACTGTTGTGCTTGCTCGCAGTAGTCAGACCCATTCCTCAAACACACCACCCTTGTTCCTGTCTCCAGGTGTCTGTGGTTGCTGTTCCCTTTGCCAGTCAGGACACCATATTACATTTAGTTGGCATGTCACATAAAGCTCCTCTTGGCTCTAAGTATCACAGACTTGCCTTGTTTTGGATGATCTTCCCAGTTTTGAGGAGTACTCCTCTGTTATTTTGTAGAAGGTCCCTCCGTTGGAGTTTGTCTGGTATTTCCTCATGGTTTTACTGGGATTATGGTTTTAGAGGAGGAAAACCACAGCAGTAATATGCCATTCTTATTGTATTATTTGAAGGTTACATATTATCATCATGTCTTGTCACTGATGATGACTGTGGCTAAGGCAGGGTTTGCCAATCTCCATCATAAAGTTACATTTTCCTCCTTTCCACACTTACTCTTTGGAAGCAAGTCACTTAGTATAGATGACAGCTGAGACTCTGGGTATTAAGCTCCATCTCCCTGAGTGGAGAGTATTTATATAAATTGTTGGAAATTTTCCTGATGGGATGTCTCTTCTCTATTTATTTGTTAAATAATTTGTTTATATCAGTATGGACTTGGGGATATTTAGTTTAAAATACAACATAATACTATATAAAATACTAACATTCTGTTGCTCAGATGGCTCCAGCTTTGACCAGTGTCAGCTCTTTCAGTGTCTTTCATGTGTGTCCATTTGTGACACTACAGAATGATCCATGTTTATCTTACATGTTCCCTGCTCAGTCCTGGAATCAGTCATTTCTCCAACGAGCTCTGGTTTATTTTATTGGAGAATGGTATGAGAAATTAAGATCTCAGTGGCCAGTGTACTAGTTGCTACTAGGGTGTTATGGTGCTAGGTTCTCTCAGCAAACAGAGCTAGAAAATATAGCCATGCACACGAATCCATTTTATAAACCTAGCTTTCTTTCTGTATCTACATTAAGCTAAACATGAGGTCATGTGGATGTTTCCAACTCTGTCTAATACCACATCATTCATTCTAGCCTTCCCTCCCTTGGAGATGCCCATTTTATAATAATTCTATCAGAATTCATTTTGATGTATCATGGAAAAGAAGCCTCAATAGTAGGTGGTTAATTAGTAAGAATTAATGTATTAGAGAAAACAAATATTAGTATAGAAGCTTGAGACACAGAAGTTTTGGCAGGTTCCCTTGTCAAATAGAATAATCTATTCTTGAATTTGTGTGATGGACCAGACCCCTTGTAGCAAGATACAGACCATAGCAAGACCATTCTTCATAAGGGAGGTGTTCAACTGGGTGAGTCAGTTGAGATTGGTAAGTACAATCAGCCATAAATGTTTGTGAACCATTTAAGTTTACCACAAAAGGAATATTTGTGTAATTTCATCAGTGATTTCTTTTAAAAAAAGATTTTTATGGGGCACCTGGGCGGCTCAGTCAGTTAAGTGTCTGCCTTCAGCTCAGGTTATGATCTCAGAGTCCTGGGATTGAGCTCTGCATGGGGTTCACTGCTCAGTGGGGAGCCTGTTTCTCCCTCTCCCTCTGCTGTTCCCCCTGCTTGTGCTCTCACTCTCTCTGTCAAATAAATAAATAAATAAATAAATAAATAAAAATCTTTGGGGGGAAAAAGATTTTTATAATAGTAATACTTGTGGGAAAAGGCTGTTAAAATTATCAAGAAAAATCTAAGCTATCTCCATTTTATGATCCATTCCTCCACTTTAGAGGTGATCAATATTAAGAATGTTTTAATTATCTGATTTCCCACTAACATTTAACCACACAGGCATATAGTTTATAGTATTTGTACATACCACATGTATTGTTTTATGACTTTTTGCACAAGACATTGTGCTTTCTATTGATAGTGATATGGAAAAATGTCTGTGGGACTCATTTTTTACCTTTTCATAGTTGCCTAACTACTTTCAACAAAGAAATGTTTTTTGAAGCCATTCCTTGCAGTGTATGGCTCTTAACACCGGAAGTGTTTGATAGGCCAGAGTAACAAAGGCAATGTGTTCCACTCGTGCCCTGGTTTTCTGGGAACTCTGCAATTGCTTCCCCTCATGGCTTTGTTTCTCCCGGCCTCTTCATCGACCTGGTAGACACCAAGGGCTCCATCCTCCATTGAAAGTGGCTTCTGCGTATCCAAATCCATTGATAATGGAAGTTTGCCATGCAGGATAAGCCAGCCAGGGAGACATACAAAGTCTGGGAGCTGAGGTAGACATCATTTTTGCTGAAGGTCACTAGGTGCCAGACCAGCCGACCTTGTTGGGTAGCACCCCAAGGACATTCAGGATAACTGGCAGCAACATCGTACCACCTCCCATGGCTTGCCTGGCACTGGTTACTCTTAATATTAGTTCTCAAACTGTAGCATGCACCAGAATCACCCGGAGGGTTTCTGAATCTGTAAGTCTGACGTGGGGCCTGAGGATTTGTGTTTGTAATCCGTTTCCAGGTAATGTCCCAAACTTAAGGAAAATTGGTGTTCTTTTGCTGTTCCACACTAGTCTTTGTGCTCATTTGGGATTTTTTTTTTTTTTTTTTTTTTGACAGAGAGATCACAAGCAGGCAGAGAGGCAGGCAGAGAGAGAGGAGGAAGCAGGCTCCCCGAGAGAGCAGAGAGCCCGATGCGGGGCTCGATCCCAGGACTCCGAGATCATGACCTGAGCCGAAGGCAGCGGCTTAATCCACTGAGCCACCCAGGCGCCCTCATTTGGGATTTTTAACTCACTTGAGGGGACTGTATTCACTTTGCAGTTATACATTGGAATCTTTCTGCCTCAAACTTTTTTTATTTTCCCCCAGTTCCAGCAACTTTTTTTTCTGTAATTCAGCAGTGATCCTTCCTTCTCCCAAAGCAGAAGTGTCCTATGGGACCCAATGGGACATCCGATGTTAGATGGGGGATAAGACCTTAAGGATATAAGAAATGAAACTTGGTTATGAGCAAGGGGCCAGAAAGGATGGAGAAACTTATCACTTGCTACTTGGAGCTATCCTCCCACTAGTGGAAAAACTCAGGGTTTGTTGCCTCATAACATATATGTTGTTCTGTCATGATGCTTTTTATGTTGTGCTCTCCACCAAATTAAAGGATATTTAATGACTGGGCACCTATAGCATCACTAGAAATTGTGATCTACATTATCAGCTATACCATGATTTTTATTATTTCATTTTATTGTGCACACTATCCTCTATATATAGTAGAATGGCTTTAAGAAATAAGTTCCTTTACTACCAAGGAATAATTGAGAGGGTGACTTTGAAAATAAAGTTTAATCCTTCTGTCAGAGTGCATGGCGGATAATAACAGCACTAATGGCTGTCATTATGGAGTCATTACCATCTGCAGGGTACTTGCCAAGCACTTCACCTGAGTAGGCGCTCCCTTCATAAACGCACACTGAAACACAGGAGTAAGTCAGACCCCTCACGCGAGGAATTGAAATGAGCGTGGTTATGACTAGAGAGAAGAAGCCTATGTGTATGAAGAAACTTCAATGAATAGAGCACACTGAAAAAATAAGTGCAGTAACTTGACTTTTCCAAAGGAAACAAGTTGGAAAAGTTGAAGAATCTCAAAGCTGATGTGACAGAATATCTGTGACAACTAAGGGACTCTTTCCTCAGCTATTTCTTCACCTGGAAGTCTTAATGTGGCAGATTAAGGGATGTGGATTTCAGTTTTTTTTTTTAAACATCCATTTGAAGGATACTGAAAGTAAACAGATCTCAGGTTTATGGTTAGAAAAATTTGCACACAGGGAGCACCCCTGGGACCAGTGCCCACATCATGGAATGAAATACTCCCAACACCCAGCAGTCCCCTTACGCCTCTTGCAACCATCCACCCCTCCCCGAAAGCAACAACGTGGATGAGTTTTACCTGTTTTGTGAACTGATATATTTTTTTAACCTCTGTTCTATTAATTCTGGTAGTTTGATCAAAGATAATTTGAGATGTATTCCTGTAAGATAATGTTTGGATACTTTTAACAGTAAAATATAGGCCAGAAGCTAACTTATTATGAATGTAGGGGTTTTTTCATTTTTTTTTTTTAAGATTTTATTTATTTGAGAGAAAGGGACAGGGAGAGGGAAAGAGGTAGGGGAAGAGAGAGAGGGCATAAGTTGGGTGTGGGGAGAGGGAGAAGCAATCTCCCCAGGGGTGCCTGGTGGCTCAGTGAGTTAAAGCCTCTGCCTTTGGCTCAGGTCACGATCTCAGAGTCCTGGGATCCAGCCCGCATCCGCATCCGGAGTCTCTGCTCAGCGGGGAGCCTGCTCCTCCCTCTCTCTGTCTGCCTCTCTGCCTACTTTTGGTCTCTGTCAAATAAAAGGATAGAATCTTTAAAAAAAACAAAAAAAAGCAGTCTCCCCACAGAGTGGGAAGCCTAATGTGGGGCTCGATCCCAGGACTCTGAGATCATGACTTGAACCACAGTCCGATGCTTAACTGACTGAGCCACCCACGTGCCCCTCCCTTTTTTTACATGTATTCTTTTTTTTTTAAGATTTTATTTATTTATTTGACACAGAGAGAGATCACAAGTAGGCAAAGAGCAGGCAGAGAGAGAGAGGGGGAAGCAGGCTGCCCGCGGAGCAGAGAGTCCAATGTGGGGCTCGATCCCAGGACCCTGGGATCATGACCCGAGCCGAAGGCAGAGACTTAACCCACTGAGCCACCCAGGCACCCCTTCATGTATTCTTATACTGTGAAATTAAAGTAAGCTGTACTTTCTCTTTTTTCCTTCTCAACTTAAAACTAGCCTTGGTGATATTTGGCGGGGTCTCCAAAGTCATTTTATGGCCAAGAGAAAGGGGCGGGATATATAACTAAGAACTCTTCAGGTAGCTCAGGAGGTGTGTACCTTCCCAGCAAGGAGGCCACACAAAGGCACCAAACAGAAGAGTGGGTAGGACATCTGGCTGAACTAGACTCATTGCCTGTCAGTAGAGCCACATGGAGTTAGACCAAATGGTGAAAAATGTCTCTTCATGTCAGACCTTTGTTCTGGTTCTTTCTCCAAGAAAAATAATCCTCTCTTCTGGGCCATTGTCACTGGACACCGTGACAGAACCCTGAAGGAACCAGTTGAGCAGGTGAGAAATATTTCTTAGGACAATTCTGCTGGTATTCTAAGTGTTACCACATGCCGGGGAATGCCTTTGACTAAAATATATCATTAAGTATTCATCTTCTAGTGCCCCTTTACACTTACCATTTATACCAACATTTAAAGATATAATCTGAGATCACAGTTTAATCAGAGAATTGAGGGAGGAAGGTCAGGAAGTGCAAATTGAGGTCTGTGTACACAGGTGCACATGGCCTGGTTTCTCCAGAATGGCCAGTCCTCAGAGAGTGGTTCATGGCCTCCTGCAAATTATAAACAGAGATTGCCCTTTTAAATTCAGTACAGAGTCACCTTTGTTGCTGATGTATGGAAATGTGGAGATTTAAGGTTTATTTTGGACTATTATGCGGGGAAGTAGTTAGACTCATTGACTTGAACTTGTAATTCGCTTACTCACCACTGATAGATGTGAGAAGGGCAAAACACATCCTGGTGTGAGAAGCCTTTGATAGACGGAATCATGACTCTGATGTTGCCCTGATAGAGCTGAGCTCTCCTCTGGAGTTCAACTCCATCGTGAGGCCTATGTGTCTCCCACAAAGCATGGAGCCGCTCTTTCCCTCGAAGACCTGTGCTGTGACTGGATAGGGGAGACTTAGTGAAGGTAAATGTTTTACTCTTGCCTACACAGGACTGCCAGTTGTTAACTTTGCAAATTTGGCATGGAGATGATAAAAAGCAGTATCTGCTTTAGCCTTTCTTCCTTCTGAAGGCTAGAACCCATGTTCGATTTGGTTTTAAGTGATCAGAGAATGAGTTATTTTATATTTTTCCTTTAGGGTGACTAAGTATAGTTAAGTTAGATCTGTGAAGGGCCGAATCACAAATTTTTTCATCTCTGCAAGCCATATGTTCTCTGTCACAACTTTTTAACTCTGCCATTGTAGTGCAAAGCAGCCATAGACATACATATGTAACAGAATGGATTGTGTTCCAGTAGAAGTTTGTTCATGAAATCTAAATTTCATATACTGTTCATGTGTCATAAAATGTTCTTTTGGATTTTAAAGATTTTATTTATTTATTTGTCAGAGAGAGAGAGGGAGAGAGAGCGAGCACAGGCAGACAGAATGGCAGGCAGAGGCAGAGGGAGAAGCAGGTTCCCTGACGAGCAAGGAGCCCGATGTGGGACTCGATCCCAGGACGCTGGGATCATGACCTGAGCCGAAGGCAGCTGTTTAACCAACTGAGCCACCCAGGCGTCCCATTCTTTTGGATTTTAAAAAAACATTTGAAAGTGTACAAACCAGGGGCACCTGGGTGGCTCAGTCGCTTAAGTGTCTGCCTTTGGCTCAGATCATGATCCTAGGGTCCTGGGATCAATCCTGCTTCAGGCTCTCTGCTCAGTGAGGAGTCTGCTTCTCCCTCTCCCTCTGCTTTTCTGCTTGTGCTCTCTGTCTGTCAAATAAAAAGTTTTTTTGTAATTAAAATAGTGTACAAACCAAACTAGTTCCCAGATTGTGCTATATAAGCCCAAGGCTGGCACAGAATTGGCCCACTGACTGTGGTTTGCTGACCCCTGGGCTAGAGGCTAGAGTCTTAGAGCCATAGCAAAATACTGATGGATCTTATTGGGTTCACATTTGCATTTTGCCTCTTTTTGCTGTATAAGATAATTTTCTTTTATGTTTTCCTTCTGTTGATGTATCCTTTATTTGGAATCTGTGAGCTTGGGGAGAGGGGAATTCATCTTTGACCATGCACAGTGTACACGATCATAGCTTTCTGTACTACCTGCGGCCAAATTGCATTTTCCTAAAATCTGCACAACAACCATATAAGGAGATTTTATCCTCCCCAGGTTGTAAAGGAGGATGTTATGGCTCAGAGATTTAAGTACCTTGCCAAGATCCCATAACTAATAAATATCAAAGCTAGGATTTAAAATCAGCCTGGTTCTGTTGATAATTTTTGAATTTTTTTTTTAACATTTAGAATAAAATCTGAACTGCTAGTCTGGCTTGGAAAACTCTATGTGATTTGTCCTCCATTTACTTCTCCAACTTCTTTTCCTCCCTTTGTCCCCTTCAGGCATTGTGGTCTTCTTTCTTTCTCTTTAAACAAGACCTGTTCTACTTTCTGAAGCTTGGAATAATACCCTTGCTCTTCTCCCAGCTGCCTCCTCCTCATTCTCCTCACAGCTCCAACAGCACTCCCTCCTCCGGTCACTTTGCTGCTTCAGGACTGCCCTTCCATCACTCTCGGCACGACCCAGTTTTATCATCTCCTTACCCAGAAATGTACTTGACATTAGCATGTGTGTTCATTCTCCAGGGCGTCGGATGGCACGGTCGTTTAAGCAGCCAGCTCTTGGTTTCAGCTCAGATCATGATCTCAGGGTCCTGGGATCAAGCCCCATGTTGGGCTTCTTGTTCGGTGGGGAGACTGCTTAAGGATTCTCTCTCTCTCTCCCCTCTCTGCCGTATCCCCCACTCACATGCTCTTGCTTGCACACTCTGAAATAAATAAATTTTTTAAATCCTTAAAATAAAAAAAAAAAAAATCATTCTCCAGGCGGGTCTCATGCATTAGGGCGGAAACCTTGTGGCAGCACTTCTCTAATTCACCACCGTGCCCCAGAGCTACAGGTTTACCTGGCATAGAGTAAACACTCAGCAAATATTTTTTGACTGGCTTCTAAGCCCTTGAATAAATGTACCCATTCTCTGATACCTTCAACCTTCACCACTTCCATGACCACCAGACAACCGAGAGGTGGTTAGAATCTTGTGAAAGAATTCATTCTTCCAATCTGAGAGAAAATGAGTTCTCAATTTTCAGACATGGTAAAGAACAGTGGTGGGGATGGTCCCTGAAAAGAGGGTTTTTAAATACCTTAAGTGTATTTATGTATTAGAGGGGACATTAAACGAGCAGAAACTTTAGAGGCCAACCTTGGCTTAATGGCTAGTTCTGTCCCACAGTGCTGTGAGATCTGATTTTTAGAACTCTGGCTTTTTTGTCCATGAGTTCCGTGTGATCACGTGTGCGAACAGCTCACCTCACAATGTTGTATTGGTGGGCAGGAGTCCTGTGAAAGTACTATGTAAATGTAAGGTGATTTCTTTTTTTTTTTTTTTTTAAGATTTATTTATTTATTTATTTGTCAGAGAGAGAGAGAGAGGGAGAGAGAGCAAGCACAGGCAGACAGAATGGCAGGCAGAGGCAGAGGGAGAAGCAGGCTCCCCGATGAGCAAGGAGCCCGATGTGGGACTCGATCCCAGGATGCTGGGATCATGATCTGAGCCGAAGGCAGCTGCCCAACCAACTGAGCCACCCAGGCGTCCCTGTAAGGTGATTTCTAATACTAAACTTAGCTTTTTTATTTTTTTTTAACTAGGAATCCAAAATGATAGAATAAGTTGTGCATAAATACATATTAACACAGGCCTGCCCAAGGATCAGTTATGAGTGTTTTAGTGTTCATTGTCAGCCTTACAGCCTTTATCGTTAGTCCTTTTAAACTGGAGCTGAGATTAGTCTCAGTGACAGTTGAGGAAAACGGAATGTGATTTTGGTTTATAGTAGGAAATCATATAAACCTGTCACATTGATAATATATTTTATGTATAAATATACTGTGTAAAAACATATCATCACATAAATTCTATACAATAGCAATTCATGTCTTGCTGAATTTTCCTTTCTGAATTCTTATGTGGCAATATGTGAAACACTAAACTTTGAATCAAAAGTAAGTGGGGAAAAAAATGTTTCTGGTGTTGTTCTCCTGACAATATATTCCTTGGCAAAGATGCCACACCTGAAAACAGACATCCTACATGAGACGCATTTGGTTCAGTAGTCCCCGTCAGCTCAGGTGAACCTGAGGGATGGCAACTACAGTAGTACAGACCAGTCTAAACTTAAATATGTTTGTTCACAGAATTGGGTGTTTACTTCATTACGAAGCTGCCTATGAATCCATTCCTTCAGCAGACAGAGGCCTACCAAGGAGCTTCCAACAGATCCAGGTGCTTGTGTTGGAAAGAGAGTTCTGGGAACGTGCTCACTCCTCTCACCCAGGAGGGCTCACGGAGAAGATGACGTGTGCTGACTTAGCAGCCTCTGGAGGGAGAGACTTCTGTCAGGTGAGAAGATTGATTTTTCAGAGGAAGATTCAAAGTCCTCGTCTGCTGGGGATTCTCCTTAGAATAGGAGGAGACGCTCAGAGGCACAGGCCACCTGGCAGCCCGACAGTGTGCCCTTCCTGGAAGGCCAGTAGGATAACAGGAAGAGTGAGCACCTCACTCTGAACTTGCTGAGAGGCCAGAGCAGCCTACAGGCAGGAGAGCAGGTGGGGACTAGGAGCCCATGGGCACGTAGGGCTTCATAGAGATGCTAGGCTTTGGGAAAAGAGGAATAAGCAAAGGAGGAGTCTAAGTCAGTGTATCCTAATTGCTTTTACATTAATATTAATCTCCTTTGTGTTCCCATTTAATTTTCTACCACGGATTAAAATGATCATGAAGAAAATGAGAAACTTTGAAGAACTGGGTTGGCATATGAAGTGGAAAACAAATCCCAAAATAGTAGTTTAATTTCACATATTTAGAGGCAAAAGTGGTATAGTCATATCCACATGTCAGTTGGACAAATGTGCTTTTGGCAAGTTCAGGTCCACTAAGAGGAAGACAGAATGTGGACAAATGGATCATAAAACACCGGCTTTCATAACCACAAAGCCAAGCAAGGAATGTGACCTTGGAGATACAACCAAAAAGGATTTCTGATGCTCTGTAACCCTCCTTCAGCAGTCTGGATTTGAGGCAGCCTACTGATAGAAACTGTTGGGTCTTCAGGGCCAATACACTTCACTGGGTTTATCATTTCATACCAGTCTAGAATACAGACGGAAGAAAGGATGAATCTCTAGTCTGTACTGCTTTTTGATCCTTTTCACCTTAATCAAGAAAAAAGAACCAATGGGAGAAAACTGGGTATTATTATAGGAAGAAGTCCTTCCATGTAAAAATGTGAGGAGAGAAAGAGGGAGGTCTCTTCTTAACACTGAGTATCAATTTATGGCAGTTAACCCCTTTTGCGGTGTCAAGTACTATTCAGACTCTGCTTTCTGCCTTTGAATTTGCATTCCCCAGAAGCTGACCTTGAGACAAAGATTCAAGTACGATGGTCTGCATAGGAAGTGCAGACATGGCTGGTAGGAAAGTCAGGAGGGTAATATAGGGAAGGGAAGGCAGGAAATGCAAGAGAAGTTCTACAAAGTCAGCTACCACAGTAAAGGGACTGAGCTTAATCCTTCAATGCAAAATGCACTCAACACATTTGTCCCATCTGAGGAGTGAGGGAGCTGGGATATTTACATACTGCTTACCCAAATTTGTGGTTCCAGGGCTGCTGGGGGAGGGGTCTTGTGGTCCCTCTGCACTTTCCACACTGCTGGTCTCCCTTGTGGATGGGACTGACAGGGGAAGTGCCCTCAGGCACACAGCCAGGATATGGCCTGGAAGACTTGAAGACTCTCAGAAGGACACTCACACCATCTGCTAAAGGACATAAATGCTATGCTATACATATCAAATAGAAAAGTGCTCTGAATTAATGTGGTCATTTTTCCCCTTTTGAGGGATGGCTTTTCTCTCTGCTTCATATCAAAGGAATCACAGATGGCTCTGTTGTCTCTGTCAGGTTTGACAGCATCTGACATTAAGGGCACACTTTACTGTGTACCAAGAGGGCAGAGGAGAACTAGGGAAGGAATTAGGTCCGTGACAGAGGTGCGATCTTGGTGGGCCTTTATTTCAGCTACATCCAACTGTCCCTTTGCAGCACGACCAAATCCGCTGCAAGTACAAGGGGAGGAAAAGAGGAGCTGAGATTCTGGCTAATAAATGTGGCAAGCTAAAGAACACCAAGTTACTAGCAAGGTGACTTCAGAAACTTCGGTAAAGTGGACCCGAGTATTTCTATCAGGTAGTTGATTTTTACTCTCCTGTGTGTGCTTAGAAGTAATGGACCTGCTAATGTAATTTCTCCTACGGGAAGGTGAAGTAGAATGTTGGAATGCAGAGATGTGGAGTTTCTGATGCAATGCAGAATTCTGTGCTGCTTTGCTCAGGACACATTCTAGATTGTCTTTGAAAATGTCAAGTTCTTTGACCTACAGGGTGATCTCGGTCTTCCCAGAGTAGCCTATGTCCTGTTCCTGCTGACTTTTTCAATCTATTTCATACACCTTATATACTTCAGCCACACCGAATATGTTCTGACCTTACAAGTCCCTGCATCCTGCCTGTCTTGGGGCGGTAGCCCAGGCACCAGTTCTGCATAAAATGCTATTCCTCCTGGCTTTTGAAAACCCAGCTCCTTCTCATCTCTCATATATCAGCTCAAATGTTATTGAAACTACATACACCCACACAAGTGTGTAAGCACACACAACTACCTGCCTTTATTCTCTACTTTTTGCTCTATTTTTTTTGTAGCTATTATCACCATCTAGTTTGTTTATACTCTCTCTTGCTCAGAATACCCAGCTCACAGTAGGCACTACATAATTCTTTAAAAATAAACAGATACCATTTGCTTATTGAATATTTACCATATGGTAAGCCCTGGGATAGTGCCTGGCAATAGTAAATGAATTAGGCCCTTTCTGGATCATGGAATGTTTGTAACTGCAAGAAAAAAAATCTTTAGTATGTGTTGGTACTGAATGAATCAGTAATTTAAAGAAAAAACAAACCTGACTTGACACATCAGACCATTTACAAACTGGAAAGAGGTTTCAAGTGTAACCTTACTTCATAAAGAAAAAAATTAGGCCCAGAGAATAAGTTAATTGTTCTGCATTACAGACAAGGGAATCTATCTCCCTATTCCCACCTTAGGATTTCTTCCATAAAATTCTTCATATAAAATAAAAGCCATGTCAAATATGTCATAAGCTCAGTTTATTTTATCAGAAGACAAAAAGTACATTTCTGTCAAAGATAAAAGGGGCTGATAAAAATCATTAAGGCTGGGGCGCCTGGGTGGCTCAGTGGGTTAAGCCGCTGCCTTCGGCTCAGGTCATGATCCCAGGGTCCTGGGATCGAGCCCGCATCGGGGGGGGGGGGGGGGGGTCTCTGCTCAGCGGGGAGCCTGCTTCCCTCTCTCTCTGCCTGCCTCTCTGCCTATTTGTGATCTGTCTCTCTCTCAAATAAATAAATAAAATCTTTAAAAAAATAATAAAATCTACTTTAAAAGGTAAACCCTATGCTTTAAGGCTTTTTTTTGTTTACAGCTTTATTGAGCTGTAATTGACATATAATATTATGTCAGTTGCAGGTGTACAGTGTAACTATTTGATACCCCTGTATATTTTGAAATGCTTACCACAGTGGAGTTAATGAACACCTGTCATCTCATATAATTAGCATGTCTTTCTTGTGGTAGGAGCACTTAAGATCTACTTTCTTAGCAACTTTTAAATATCTAATATAGTATTGTTAACCATAATAACCATGCTGTATACTAGAATCCCAGAATTGTTATAACTGGAAGTTTGTACCCTTTGACCAAGATCTTCCCCATTCCCCACCAGCACTCCCTACCCCAGCTTCTAGTAACTATCCTTCTACTCTTTGCTTCTTTGAGTTCAACTTTTTTAGATTCCATGAATAAGTAATATCATACAATATTTGTCTTTTGCTGTCATATATATATATATGTCATATATATGTATATACCATATTTTCATATCCATTCATCCTGTGACAGAAAAATAGATTGTTTTTATGTCTCAGCTATAGTGAATAAAGCTGCGATATATATGGGAGTGTAGATAACCTCTTTGATAACCTGTTTTTATATCCTTTGGGTATATACCCAGAAGTGTGTCATATGGTAGTCAATTTTTAATTTTTTAAGGAATTTATATTATTTTCCATAGTGATGTGCCAATTTATGTTCCTATCAGCAGTGCAAAAGGTTTCCCTTTATCCTTGCCAACATCTTTTATGTCCTTTTGATACCTATTCTAACAAATGTGAGTTGATATCTCATTGTACTTTTGATTTGTGTTCCCCTGATGACCGGTGAAGTTGAGCATCTTTTCACATGCCTGTTACCCTCTGTATGTCTTCTTTGGAAAAATGTCTATTCAGATCCTCTGTCCATTTTTTAGGTTGTATCATTTTTGTTATCGGTTTGTATAAGTTGTTTATGTATTTTGTATATTAACCCTTTATCAGATATGCGATTTGCAAATATTTTCTCCCATCCCATAAGTTGCCTTCTCATTTTGTTGATTGTTTCTTCTGAGGTGTAGAAGCATTTTAGTTTCATGTAGTTCCACTTAATTGATTCATTCTTTTATTGCTTGTGTTTTTGGTTTTATATCACCCCCCCCCAAAATTGTTGCCAAGACCTATGTCAAGCAGCTTTTTCCCTGTGCTTTCTACCCCCCCTTGGAGTTCTACAGTTTGTAGCCTTATATTTAAGTCTATAATCCATTTCAAGTATAAAATAGGGTTCAATTCCACTCTGCTTATGGTCGTCCAGTTTTCCCAACATCATTTTTGAAGAGACTATCCTTTCTTCATTGAGTATTTTTTGCTCCTTTGTCTCAAGTATTAGTTGACTGTATATGTGAGGGTTTTTCTGGCCTCGTGATTCTAGCCCATTTGTCTATGTGTCTATTTTTCTGCCAGTACCATACTGTGTTGATTACTATAGATTTGTAACATATTTTGAAATCAGAAAATGATGGCTCCAACCTTGTTATTTCTCAGGATTGCTTTTTAGGCTATTTAGGGTCTTTTGGGGGCCCAGGTGAATTTTGGGTTTTTTTTTTTTTTTTTGGTCTCTCTATGAAAAATGCTATTGGAATTTTTAAAGGCACTTCCTTGAATCTGTAGGTGACTTTGTGTATTATGGACACAACATTGATTCTTCCAATCTGTGAACATGGGATTATGTTTTCCATTTGTTTCCATCTTCATCAATTTCTTTCATCAAAGTCTTATAGTTTTTAGGGTAGAGATCTTTCACCTTTTTGGGTAACTTTATTCCTAAGTACTTTATTTTTTGAAGCTTTTGTATATAAGATTGTTTTCATTATTTTTTTATTTCCTTTTTTTTCAAGTTTTAATCTAAATTCCAGTTAACATAAAACAGTGTGATATTAGTATCAGATGTAAAACTTAGTGATTCAACACTTACATACAACACCTGGTGCCCATCACAAGTGTCCTCCTTAATCCCTGTTTATCTTTTGTGCATTTTGTTGTTAGTGTATAGAGACACAGGGGTTTTTGTATGTTTGCTTTGTACCTTGAAACGTTACTCATCATTTAGTTCTAACAGGTTTTTGTTGTTGTTGTTTATAGTTCTAACAGTTTTTTGATGGAATCTTTAGGATTTTCTCAGACCATATCACCTGCAAATAAAGACAGCTTTGCTTCTTCCTTCTTGACTTACTTCTTCCTTCCCTTTATTTCTTTTTCTTGCCTGGTTGTCCTGGCTAAAACTTCCAGTGCTATGTTGAATAGGAATGATGAAAGTGCGCACCCTGGTTTGTTTCTGATCTTATAAGAAAAGCTTTCAACTTTTCACTATTGAGTATGATGTTAATTATGGGTTTGTTATGTATGACTTTTATTATCTTGAGATACGTTCCATTTATATCCAGTTTGTTGAGAGTTTTTTCTTGAAGGGATGCTGCATTTTGTCAAATACATTTTCTATACCATTCAGATGATAAGATTTTTAAATTTTCATTCCATTAATGCGGTATAGTATATTTGTTGATTTGGGTATGCTGAACTATCCTTGTATCACTGGAATAAATCCCCCCTGATCATTGTATATGATCCTTTTAATGTGTTGTTGAATTTTGCTAGTATTTGCTAGTATTTTGGTAGTATTTTGTTGAGGATTTTTGCACCTATGTTCATCAGGGATGTTGGCCTCTAGTTTTTTGTGTGTTTGTTTGTTTGTTTGTTTTCCTTCTTATGGTGTCCTTATCTTACCTTGGTGTCAGGGTAGTTCTGACCTTACCTAATGAGTTTTAGACTGTTCCCTCTTCTTCGATTTTTGGGAAGAGTTTGAGGAATGTCATTAATTCTTCTTTAAATGTTCAGTAGAATTCACCAGTGAAGCCATCTGGTCCTGAGCTTTTCTTCACTGAGATGCTATTGATTAGTGATTCAGTCTCCTTGCTCAAATTGGTCTATTCTGATTTTCTGTTTCCTCATGACTTGGTCGTGGCAGTTTGTCTGTTTCTAGAAATTTATCTATTTCTTCCAGGTTATCTAATTTTTTGGTGTATAGTTATTCATAGTCTCATGATTCTTTGTATTTCTGTGGTATCAGTTGTAATATCTTTGTGATTTTATTTATTTAAGTACTCTAAGGTATACAAATTGACAAAATATTAGTATTTTTAAATTAAAGAAATGTGTTATGAATAAATTATTGACTATTCCTCTTCCAAAATTGAAAGCAGGAGCTCTGATTAAAGCAAATTTTTAGAACACATTTTCTTGGTGTTTCAGGGAGACTCTGGTGGCCCATTAGTATGTAGACATGGAAAAGGTCTCTTTGTCCTATATGGCATTGCCAGCTGGGGGGCTGGCTGTGCCCAGCCAGGAAAGCCAGGTGTATTTGCCAGGGTGAGTGTCATCTTGGACTGGATCCAATCCAAAATCAAAGGTAAATATTTTTCAGATATTATGAAAACAATTCCTCTTTCTTTAAAGTAGGCTTGTGAGAAGTGAGTATGGTAGAAATCAGCATTATAAAAGAAAAAAACACATGAAGTAGTATTTCATTTATTTTAGTTTCTAAAACATTAAACTGCACATTAAAATTCTGTAAGAATACATTCTCCCTTGGGCAGAATGAGAGTAAAACTGACTTTTCCTGAGGCTGCTGTAATCCTAGATTTGCATTTTCTTTTGACAAAAGCTGTTTTGGTATAGACTACATTTTGTTTTGAAGCTTTCATCTTTATTTATTTTTAACATGCTCTCTCTAGGTACAGGTCCTGTTTCACTTCAGATAAGTAAGGAAAGCAAAACATTACCAAGACGACAGTTGCCACCACCCACACCTTCAACAGACGATGCATCTGGACCAGGTGATAGATGTTCATGTTATCCACGTAATGCAGCTAAGAAGAATTTGGCAAAAAGCATGGTATGCCCTGGTTCAGTAATTTTCTGTGGAACAGGATAAGCCCTGTATTTTCATTCTGGCTGATAGTTTAAACTGAATTTAAAAAAAAGGGGGGGGGGAGTGTTGTTACTGTGATCATTTGGTTTCTTTTCTACCCCCAGAGATACAGCTGTTGTAGGTTAAAAATATATGTGTTGTGGTTATGAACAAGTGCTTGAATTCTGAAGGAGTGCATAGAATTATTCTGACCTCTGGTGTATTTTTTCCTACATAAACAAAGGTCCTTAGATTTTCAGGTATCTCACTGGCTGAGAACTCTGGATATGAGAGAGAACCACAGTCAGCATTAGTGTTAGTCACTCGTAATCCCCCACAGTTGTCAGTGCTTGTTTGCTAATAGAATTTTTATTTTTAGTTACAATCAAACTGCAACTGGAGAATTAGAAGTCCGTAATTGCCCTGTAGGGAGATGAAAGTTCTATGATGCCATCATTCTTGGTTTCCAGGTGGTCACCATCTCTTCCTTCTCACCTATCTCTGTCCCCATCCATCCCACATACAGTCAAGGCCAGTAGGCAACCAGGAAGGAAGTGGGGGTGGGAATAGAAGAGAAAATAAGAGATGAGGGAATTTCTAGAGTGATGACCTTCAGTAGGAGAAAGGGGATGCGATCTTGTGCTTGGGATTAGTCTCAGAAAGGAGCAAAGTGTAGTTCATCCATAGTTGCTGGATGGAGGCAGAATACTTATGCTGGGGTATGGGTACATGTGGGGGTGGGAACTTCTGGCAATTTTTAAATTGCTTCTGTGCATTTAGTGGATAGAACAGGGTTGTGGAAGAGGATTTAAGGGTTTTAAGGGAAAAAAGAGGAAGTATAAAATAGTTCTCTAAAAAAGTGACAAAGTGCATGGACTAGGAAAATGTAGTAGGATTACTGGGCAACATAAAAGCCTCTGAGATTAATGAACATGAATTAAGAGGGAGTTAGCTTAACTTAGTTAGCTTAGTTGTATGTTTTCTTCTAGAGACACTGAGGGGTAGCACATAGAGGAACAGATGGAGGGTAGATTCATCAGAATGGGTTTCCCAAGTATGCAAGAGTATAAGGGTATTGAAAGCATGTAGGAGGAAGGGATGAAAATGATGTGTTATTGGAATTTAAGCTAGGAAAACAGTGAATGAGGGTGAGAGATGAGTTAGGGACAAAGAAAATGTGGCTGAATAGATGAATATCAAGTTTCAAAAGGTGGAAGGAGCATTGGAGGGAGCTGAGAAGGTAGAAGATTGTGGATGGAGACAGCAGTGCTTGAAACAGAGCTATGGAAGGCTTGGTGTTATTGCTGGGGACAGGGTCCTGAGGGGCTCACCACAGGGGTGGGTGGCTGAGGTCAGCTGGAGAACAAGATCATCGGAAGGAAGTTGAGAAATTAAGAAGCTGATGTGATAAGCTCATCGTCGTCCATAGCAAGATTTGTGGCAGAAATAGTGTTGGAGAAAATGACTGCTATTCTAAGAATAAGAAGGGGTAATATGGGGACCATTTGTGGGTGGCATGGTCTGACAACACAAGAATCAAAGGGTCCTGTTTAGATTAAAAGTGAATCTGGAATTGGGGTTGAGATGGAGAGCAGACTTAGGTTCCAAGATCCTAAAACCTAATGATTTTGATGGCTTGAGTTAAATGAACAATTTTAATTAGTACATAAGAAAGTGAATGCATATCAGGCTCTTAAAATAGAGATGGCATGATGAATGACAACAATCAACAAGTGATATCCAGTAGTGACCAACCAATACATTCATTAAACTGTCCCATTCGGGCAAATGAACATTAAAATGTAGAGATATTTTTCATTTGTCTGTGTTCAGAAATACATGTGCATGCCAGAGAAATTTGCAAGTTTCACATAAGAAAGGGTACTGTTTTGTTTTAATTCTTGTGGATATTCTATGAGAGAAAATGTTGGGACTATCCTATATTTAACATCCATCCACTCCCACCCCTGGGTTTTTACACAAGAGGATTGTTAGCCCATTTATAAAAAGAAGTGGCTTCACATGATTTGGTTCCTTTTCCAGGCGGATTTGTCATAGAGGATTCATGTGGACAGGAAAAAAATGACTGAAAGGACATGTTGGGGTCAGAGTCACAATTTCAGTTGCTTGGAGCAAGGAGACAACTTAATTCTCTTGTTTCATACCCTATCCCAGATTGGAGGGCATGGGGTGGGGGAAGATTAGAGATTGGGAAATCTGTTAGGTTACTATTAAATCAAAGTAGGTCTATAAATATCTAAATTAGATTATGGTAGCCATCTAAATGAAAGGGGAGAATTTGCAAAGAGATAACAGGACTATGTGATTGAATAGAGTCCTGAAGTCTTATAAATTTCATTTCCCTTCTTCACCTTCTGCCACTCTTCATTTCTCCTGTTCATGAAAGAATATTTATGTGTCACCTGAGGTCGTTAATTTCTCTATGGCAAGGCATCTATAATAATGCATGTATTAATTCATACCCAGACATTAAAATGTGTTCATTTGAATATAGACTATTTCAATTTGTAATTGCTCAGCGGATTTTTGGCGAGGGAACACATAGAGGGGAAGGAAGAGGAGTCGAGGCTGCAAGCTGAAGGAGTAGCGGATGGCAAGGTCCATGGGTCAGAGAGGTTCCCGGGCTCAGGTTCCCGGGCTGCAGCGGGAGGCGCGTCGGTTAGTTCCGGTGCACCGGTCCCCGCCGTTTTTCCTCCAGCATGCCGATGTTCGTAGTGAACACCAACGTCCCCCGCGCCTCCGTGCCGGACGGACTCCTTTCCGAGCTCACTCAGCAGCTGGCGCAGGCAACCGGCAAGCCGGCCCAGTACATCGCGGTGCACGTGGTCCCAGACCAGCTCATGGCCTTCGGCGGCTCCAGTGAGCCGTGCGCACTCTGCAGTTTGCACAGCATCGGCAAGATCGGAGGCCCGCAGAACCGCTCCTACAGCAAGCTGCTGTGCGGCCTACTGGCCGGCCGCCTGCGAGTCAGCCCGGATAGGATCTACATCAACTACTACGACATGAACGCGGCCAACGTGGGCTGGAACGGCTCCACCTTCGCCTGAGCGTCACACCTGCCCAACCTGCCCGCACCAGGCCCTGCCACCCGCAATATTGTGCCCACTTTGCCCCCAACCCCCACAGCGACCCCGACTTCCAAGTCCGGACAAATAAACGGTTTGGAGGTTGAAAAAAAAAAAACAAAAACAAACAAACAAACAAACAAAAAAACAACCTCTCTGGCCTGGGCTCTGTAGGTAGCCTGCAGGTCTAGAGGTGCCCTTGGACTTAAGAGCAAGTGGAAGAAGTGAGAGACCTTCAAATGTATGCAGCACGTCCTCCTTTTTGTGATCTCAGTCACGAATTCCATGAATGTAATCATTTGTCTCAGCAAGATAAATGCTCAGTGAAATTAGTGAAGCTTTTAGGAACAGACCTTCAGTTGCATCTCAAAGAAGGAAGGAAATGAAAACATGCAGGATGGAAGGAGTGCACACTCACTGTGCTTCTTCTAAGGCATTTAAAAGATTCGGTGAAAAAAAAATTTTAAATAATGATAATTTAAATTCTACTCCTACAACCTCATTTCAAGAAAATAGGACGTGTTAAATGGGATGATCATTTTTACCCAAGGCCATGTAACAGTAATGAAGTTTTCATTCTCTTCTTGCAAGCCTAAATTTTTCAAGTTCATGATAGAACCTCACTCTGCTTTGTTCATGTTGGTCCCTGGTGTCTGTGTGCTCTGAACTGTAGGTTGTTACTCTGAGGTGGAACTAGAAGAGCCCAGAGGCTTTTTTGGCAGCTCCAGGATATCCACTGGATTATAGAGGAGAACTAGAATGTTCTTGGGTGCTCAGGGTGTCCCCGAGCAGTATGGCAAAATTGACGGTTAAGTACCTGTCGCTGCCTTGTTCTCCTGTGTGTCCAGATTCAGTTATGACTGTTTATGAAGAAAACCATGATGAGAGAAGGGTGTCTGGTAATAATCCTTGCTGGCATTTCAACTTGGAGCTGGGAGGCTTTTCTGTATAGGCAGCTTAAAATCACAAGAGAACTTGACTTGGGTACCACTACCCCCAAAGTGTTGATTCATGTAATAGGTATGCCTTTCTTTCTTTTCTTTTTTCTTTTCTTTCTTTGCTTCCTTCCTTTTTTCTTTCCTTTCCTTTCTTCCTTTTCTTTCTTTTATTTTTCTCTTTTATTTTTATTTTATTTTTTTTTAAGATTTTATTTATTTATTTGACAGAGATCACAAGTAGGCAGAGAGGCAGGCAGAGAGAGAGGGAGGAGGAAGCAGGCTCCCCGCTGAGCAGAGAGCCCGATGTGGGGCTTGATCCCAGGACCCTGGGATCATGACCTGAGCCGAAGACAGAGGCTTTAACCCACTGAGCCACCCAGGTGGCCCTATTTTTCTTTATTTTTTCTAAGATTTATTTATTTATTTATTTGACAGCGAGAGAGAGATCACAAGTAGGCAGAGAGACAGGCAGAGAGAGAGGGGGAAGAAGGCTCCCCGCCGAGCAGAGAACCTGATGCGGGGCTTGATCCCAGGACCCCAAGCCAAAGGCAGTGGCTTAACCCACTGAGCCACCCAGGCACAGTTCTTTCTTTCTTGTAAGCATACTTAATATTTTCAAGACTATAATTTACAAAACAGGTACACTAGAGTGTGTGTGTGTATGTGTATTCGAGTAGAAAAAAGACAAGAGAGCTCAAGTTCCTCCAGCGTACAAGAACCAGTCCAGGATGCCAGAAAGGTGTCTGATAGAGGATTTAGGACAGTTAAAAATCAGAAAGGGGGGAGTGTTGGATTTTAAAGTAAAGCAAAATATATTAAAGGTTTCTACAATGGCAGAATTAAAAATATTTGCTAATAGCATGGCAGCTGTCATTTCATCTCCTGCCAGGCAAACCTGTTTTGTTTGACAAAACGAAGTTGCTACCTCTTGTTTGTGTAAGTTGGGTACAGCTTTTAGACAAGAGGAGGGTGGAAGGATTTTGGAGATAATTTACTTGATGGGGATACCTGGGAAGAAAATAAGTGTCTGTCTACTATTGGGTGCATGTGTGGTACACACACACATGTGTGTGCTGGATTTGGGGGTGTATGGAGCCAGGGAGATGCTCTGAGGGGGAGATTGTGCTCTTGGAATAAATCCTGAGATTAAATCATTGAGTTAGAAGGTACAGACATTTATTTAAAGAATCTTTGTAAATACTGTCTCATTTAGGGGCACCTGGGTGGGCTCAGTCAGTTAAGGGTCTGCCTTCAGCTCAGGTCATGATCCCAGGGTCCCAGGATCAGGTCCTGCATCAGGCTCCTTGCTCAGCGAGGTGTCTCCTTCTCCCTCTTTCCCTCCACCTGCTTGTGCTCTCTTGCTCTCGGTCTCTCTCTCAAATAAATAAATAAAACCTTTAAGAGAAAATACTGTCTCCCTTACACTATGGAACAAAGCTCTTAAGTGGCCTATGCACTTTGTACATTTTTGTCCTGTGATCAGATGGCCTTCCCCATCTGCCTTGAATAAAACAGCTCCAGGTCTTGTAACTGGAGTAAAATCCCAGATTCCTAGCACAACCTTCTGTCTCCCTCCCTGACTCACATGATCAGGTGCTTGCATTCTCACATCAGGGCCCTTGTCCCACTCCTTCTCGCTCTGCAGAGAGCTCCTTCTCCACCTGTCCCTCATCTCCCTCAAGGCTTGACTAGAATGTCACCTTCTTAAGAGACCTAACTTAATTGCTATCAATTACATCACCCCTTGCCTGGATACTTCGTGCCTCCCCCTTTTCTTTAGCACTTACTGTCTTCCAACATTATGATTTCTTTTTTCACGTTTGTGGTTTGTGTTTTCTCTATTGAATGTGAGCTTTCAGAGGGCTAAAACTTTCATCTCCTCATCTGAAGACTCTCCAATGTCTGGAGCAGTATGTGAGACCTAGAAGGCACTGAATGAGTGAATCAGTGAACCATAGGTCACCTTCTCAAAGAGGACTTCTCAGTCTAAAGTAGTGCCATTCATTCCCTCCCAAAGTCCTTTTCATTATATTCTGATTATTTCACTTATAGCCTTGATCAGTTTTTGAAATCATCTTCTTTATTTACCTGGCTAAAATAAAAGATTCATGAAAGCAGGGATCTTGATAATTTGTTCCTTATTGTGTCTTCCCACATTAGAATCATCCCTAGAGACACAGCACAATTCTTTCCAGGAGAGTATACTGATAAATAATTCTTCAGAAAAGCTATGTCAGTTTTCACTGCCATTGACAATAATGGGGAGCCTCTTGCACTATGAATATAACTGAATATATCAGTTTGATAAGCACTTTTTCTTTCATTTTAATCATTAGCGGATTTTTTTTTCATATGTTGGTTGGTTGTTTTTTTAAATTTCTTGTCATTACCATACATTTTTGAATATTTTTATTGGTTTACAAAAGCTGTTATACATATATTTTTCCTTTGTCATAAGTTGCAAGTATTTATTGATAAGGTTGCTATTTGCCTTTCATTTTTCTTAAGACTTTATTAATTTATTAGAGAGTGGGCACACACGCGCAAGTGAAGGAAAGGGCAGAGAGGAAGGAAAAAGAAGAGAGAAAGGAGACTCCCCACTGAACATGGGAGTTGATTTCACGGGGCTTGATTTCATGACCCTGAGATCATTACCTGAGCTGAAACCAAGAGTCAAATGTTTAACCAACTGAGCCACCAGGAGGCCCTTTAATTTTTATTATATGTTGATGTAAACATTTAAAAAAAATTTTAAATCTATCTATAAACACCTTTACTTTGATTTATCTCATTGCTTTTTAAGTATTTATTGTTCATTCTGAGTTCAGAAAAAAAATTAATCACAAACTTCTTTAATCCTGCTGAAATGTTTTTTCTCATATGGTAAAGTGATGCTATATCTATATCTCTAAGAGAAAACTATTTTCTTTCCATCTTGTAGCATTGTATTATATACTAGATTCCCATATAAAAAGAAACATTTTCTGGGAAAACTTACCTTTATCTTTATAACCTGTTGAGAGCCATGCTTGGCTTTGTTGTGGATTAACTCGGGGGAATCCTATAATTTTCCAACCTAGCATTTCTTTGATCTGAAATTGTCAGCTTGAACCTTGTAGAATGATTCTTTTTCTTCAGATGATAGCTAACAGAACTGCAAGACTATAATGGAGGTATTGTCCCTTATTCAAGCCAGATAGTATTCTTCTATACCATAAAATGCTATCTTTTTCCCTGTGGGAGCCAGCAACTCACTCATCCAACAGCTGCATTGATCTGCACTTGCTGCGAATAAGTATTTGATCATTTTTCAAATACTATTTCAACAGCATTTACCCTACTGTGTTATGCAATCTAATACATTTTGTTCTTTTCTTCTCAGATATAATCTCTTCCTTCTCTTGCTCCACAAATACTTGTAAGGAGGATCAACTAGGGGCTAGAGACCCACTCTTCTTGGTTGTGGGGATTCAGGAGTGAACAAAATGGACAAAAGAAATCCCTGCCCTTATCAAGCTTATATTCCAGTGGAAAGTGGACACATAATAAGAAAATAAAATATGCAATACATTAGGTAGATGAGCTGGGGGGGGGGATGAAGTGGGAAGAAAGAGAAGATGCTGGGATGTAGGTGCCCTACGGTCATATGTAGTATAACCAGCAAATGTCTTTCTGAGCAGGTGATATTTAAATAAATGTAGGGTGATACTGACTCATCACTAATAGAGAAGTTTGATCCTAAGACGCTCACAGGCACTTTTCACACCTTCTTAATCAGCCCTCTGAATTGTTTTAGAATTATGGTTACAATTTTCCCTTTCAGCTTTGACTCAGGTCCTCAACCTAAAGCAATAAAAAAAAAGAAAGAAAGAAAGAAAAGAAAGATTGACTATAGATAAAGAATAAATTTTCAGGTAGAAGTTTTTCCATCATCGATTTTTCATGGTGAGATATTTTTAATAAGTAGGTTACTCTACTAGAAGAAAAATGACATATCAGCATCATTTTAAAGATGAAGTAATTTACTTCCTGCTGTCCTTCAAGGGAGCAATATGGCATAGCAGCCTGTGATGAGGACTGGATTCATAGGCCTGGATTTAGATCCTGAGTCCCCACCCTACCAGTCTAATTTTGGGTGAGTTACTTGAGTTCGAAGCCCTGTTTCCCTCATTTTGCAGAGTGAAATAAATTCCTCCCTCATAGGTACAAACTTGTAACTAGTAGACAAGACCTGGAGATTGAGTGCACACTATATTGAATATAGTCTACATTTATATTATAATCCTCAAACTTGCTGAGGGACTAGATCTTAATTATTTTTACTACAAAAAAGAAATGATAACTATGAGAGGTGGTAGAAGCTAACTGTCACTAGAATGGCAGTCCTATTACAGTATACAAATATATCAAATAAACATGGTGTACATTCTAAGTTTATACAATGTTACATGTCAAATATATTTCATTAAAAATAAAAATAATGGCTCTACCTAAAGTAGAGAAACTGCTAAAAACATTTTTAGTTCTTATGTTTTACTAGATTTCATTTTTTTAAACCTAGGTGAATTGTGTGGAAGAGGGCTTACCCAATGATTTTCATGAGCTCTGGACCCCTAGTGAGAGTGGTATTTTGTTCGTTTGTACAAGGTGCTTTGGGCATAAGTTACATTGTTTTTAGATCCCAAGGTATGCTTCATCATTTTATAAAGTTAAAAATCAGTGTTTTTCTTTTTAGAGTTATTCCAAAGCATATACATTATTTTGTAAGAAATGGTGTTTCTGTGAGAGGTTCATGTTTAAAAGGAAAGTGTATTTAAGGGATCTGAGATTGGTCAGATTCAAAAGAGAAACTGGATAAGAGAAAGTGGATAACTTGATTGACTTGTAAATAATCCAGAATTGTGATTTCTGGATGTGACTCCGATACGTTGATTGTAAGACAACATTTTCTATTGTGATGTGGTTTTGTGCCACGGACGGCCTTTGCTGTGGATCAGAATGTAAGGGTTCTACCTGTTAGCTGGTTGACTAGCTGTGGATCATTTATTATCTCTGTATCAGAATTTTCTTTATAGTGATATTATAATAAAAGTTTAGAACACGTTTTTAAGATAAAACTACACAAATATTAGATGCTAGCATCGTAAATGTAAATGCTATGCAATTCAGATTTACCAGATTGCATTTTAGGACAAGTAATTAATACGGCTTTTTAAAAAAGATTTGATTTATTTATTTGTCAGAGCATACAGCAGGAGGAGTGGCAGGCAGAGGGTGAAGCAGGCTCCCTGCCGAGCAAGGAGCCCAAAGCAGGACTTGATCCCAGGACCCTGGGATCATGACCTGAGCCGAAGGCAGACTTAACAGACTGAGCCATCCAGGCATCCCTTAATAAGGCTTTTGACTTTTGATAAGTATAGGTAACTGAAAGCTAATTTCTTTCCTTGGCACCAAAAAGCCATGCAGAGATATATTTGGGGGGAAAAGTTCAGTGAGAAATAAAGAGAAGAGTGCATATCACATGTTTTCCTAAAAAGCTATATTAAGACTGTTGCTTTTAGATTAAATTGTGCAGAGAACTGGCATTATCTATAGTTTTTCCACATTATCTTCCATTGACTTGAGGTTGTGCCAAAGACAGTTCTGAGAGAAGTGCTGTTCTCTGTATCTTTGAATGATTCAGATAGAGGCTTTTAAGTGAAAATAACCACTTCTGTTAAGGTTTTATTCTAAAACAGGGAGGAAAAGTGGCTTCTCTATCTGATAAGGCATATAATAAGCCTCTCAAAAATTAATTTTATTTTCATTGCTTTTTTTTTTCTTTATTTTTAGGTCCAAAGGGCAGTAAAGCTACCAAATTTCTCCAGAGTTCAAAGCAAGAACATACAGCCACTTGGGAGGATGTTATTCTGACTAAACCAGGAGGAATCATACAGATCCCAGGATGCTCTTCACAGAACCACTGTGAGGTGAGGAAGGAATAATTATTTTAATGAAAGAAGTTTGTGAATGATCCCTTGACAAGCAGCAAACCTTGCTTAAGGCATTATTTTCTACCTACTCTCCTTGAAGAATAGACTTTGAGGTAATCCCTGGTTTGAGGCCTTCAGAATAAAAAAAACTGAGTGTAAGATTGTCCCTATTGATAAATTGTGTACTTTCTCCACAAAAGAGATCATTTGCTAGGTAAAGTAGAAAGTCAGACCTCTATCAAACAGTTTTGGAGTTAGAAATAATGTATGTAGGGGCTCCTGGGTGGCTCAGTGGGTTAAGCCCCTGCCTTTGGCTCAGGTCAGGATCTCAGGGTCCTGAGATCGAGCCCCGCATCGGGCTCTCTGCTCAATGGGGAGTCTGCTTTCCCCTCTCTCTGCCTGCCTCTCTGCCTACTTGTGATCTCTCTGTCAAATAAATTTTTAAAAAATCTTTAAAAAAAAAAGAAAAATAATGTATGTAGAGTCTTCTGGCACATACTAGATACTCAGTGAATGGTTCCTAAATTGCCAAAATAGAGAACTTTCCTTGACTTAAACAATAGAATAAGTCTAAAGTGTGAAGTGAAAAGTGAAGATTTGTGTAACATCTCAATCCTGAGTTAATTTATGTGATTTGGGGGGAGTTTGGGGCAATTCAGACAAATTGCCAACCAGAATTTAGAGGACTATGCGTGATTGACCAACCATTCACCATGACAGGTGAATTTAATTAAAACTCTTAACAAATTATTAGAAATATTTTTAATGGTTACAATTTAAAATAAAAAATCCTTCTTTCACTGAAACACAAAGAAGCAGATGGCATCAATAACAGCAATGCATAGAACTCTGAACAAAGTCACTAACAATATGTGCTATTTGGAAATCATTCCTGACTTTCTTTTATCTGTGCCATAGTTGCCACTGGAAGTTATTAGCCCCTTTACATCATGTTGTTTGCCTTGATATTATCAACTTCCAGATGAAGCTGACACCCTTGGCCTGTCAGGGTCATATGTGGGTTTATGAAGGATTGGGCAAAAAATTTATAGGTAACCAATATCCCATGAAGAATTGTGCTCTTGGTTTTTTTAATGAAATAATCCCAGATTGTTTTGCATTCATTGTGACTTATAGATGATATAAATTGTGTGATACTGAAATAGCCTTACTATTTTTTAGATTTGTAATTGAGATTAAGCTAACACTCTTAAAACAAAACCCAACTTATGCTGCTTACTTGGGTCATACCTAGATTAAACTTGCCCAGAAACACTAAAAATAAAGGATGGATAAAGCAGTTTTAGACAAATGTAGCACAAAAATAATTGAGACTCTAATATTAATCAGGCAAAATGATATCCAGCAAAGAGGCATTAAATGGGCTAATTAGATAGTAGCTAGAAACCTCATTAAACTGATTTAAACTGATTTTTATGGAAGAAAGAAAAATCCAGAGTTTTCCAGATGTGCCACTAACTCAGTAGTTCAATTCTGTCAAGACTAAGTTTATGGCAGTTCTCTTGGCTTTTCTCTAATGGTTCCATAATGGTGATTTTAGTTCACGCTAGGAAAAAGGAAAAAGGTACAAAGAAGGAGTACACCATCAAGAAAACAAACACATTTCCAAGAATCCCATAGCAGATTTAAATCTCTCAACTGGGAGATGACTGAGGACAAAGGGAATGAAATGGGGCCTGAGCTGGCTGACTACCCTTACCTGATGTGCTAGATAACAGCCGTCCGGATGGAAAACTGATGGCACTGGATCCAGATCTCAGTTCTACCACACAGTAGTTAAATAATTGGGGAATGTTCCCAAAGCTTTCTCAGACACTGTTTCCTGAATTGCGACAAGAGAGTAATAAGAACTATCTTAGCTTTTTATGTAATTTACTATCACTACCATACTTAGTCAAGGACACCTATGCCTGATGAAACCAGGTGGCTGCTCAGACAGAGAGGATATGTGGCATTATGTTGATCTTTGACTCCCTAAGAAAGACCCAGATGCCAATGTCCCTCCTCCCTCTGGCAGCTAGGATCCTGCCAGAGTTGATCAAACAGCCAATTGCTAAACCACTGTCCTTTTATTCTTTGGACTTAAATTACCACTCCCAAAGTAGATGCACTAAAAATCTCCATGTTTCTACTTAAGGAAATGTTAATAAATGCTGGTAGTTCCTGGTTCCTAAGCCCATTTACTATCAACGAGGCCTCAGCTTCTTGTGGAGAGAATGTAGAATCTGCCCCCAGTATCCTTGGAAATTATCTATACTTCCTCCTTTCTTGACTTATAGGATGTCTGTTACTTGTACTGCCAATCAGATTGTGTTGAGAATTAAATGAGAATGCATGGTAATATAAAAGAAAGCAAGCTTCTGCCATGTTTCATTAGAAATATATGTTTTCATTCCTATTCTTAAAACTGTGTTGCTTAGGGGCGCCTGGGTGGCTCAGTGGGTTAAAGCCTCTGCCTTCAGCTCAGGTCATGATCTCCAGGTCCTGGGATCAAGTCCCGCATTGAGCTCTCTGCTTGGCGGGGAGCCTGCTTCCTCCTCTCTCTCTGCCTGCCTCACTGCCTACTTGTGATCTTTCTCTGTCAAATAAATAAATAAAATCTTTAAAAAAAATTGTGTTGCTTAGAAAAAAGATTAGACTGTTGTTTCCCTAGTGCCTTTTCATCAGTAGGGTATCAGTACACAAAGTTTGGAAGAACAAAGAAATAAAGAAAAAAGGAAAAAGAGTATATTATCTATTATATTAGTTATACTTTCTAATGTTTTTTTTTTAAAGATTTTATTTATTTATTTGAGAGAGAGAGAGAGAGCATGAGAGGGGAGAATGTCAGAGGGAGAAGCAGATTCCCCACAGAGCAGGGAGCCCGATGTGGACCTGGATCCCAGGACCCTGGGATCATGACCTGAGCCGAAGGCAGCCGCTTAAAGCCTGAGCCACCCAGGCGCACTCTTTCTCTTGATTCTAATTGGGTTTTCTTCTGATTAATTTTCTCATCTTTATATCCTTGGGAGTGGGTATGGTATAAGTTTGTAATTTCAGAAACAGGATTTTTTTTTTTCTTACCTTGCTCAATACCCTTTGCTTTGATGTGTGGTAAGTTTTTGTATGCTTCTTTGCTTTTTCTTTATTTGGGGCTAGGAAAACTATGTGGAGAAAATTCACCTTCATTAAAATCTCATGGTCCTCTAGTGATGCTGATTTTCACATACAATGTCAGTTTGCCCATGGAAGAATTTTCTTTGAGATATTCTTTTCATATTTCTGGTAAATCTATTGCTTTCTTATATGTTTATTTGTATGTTTTTATTTTGCACTTTGTTAGGAAAAATCTATTGTTAAACAGATGGAATGCTCTTCTTTGTCTGCTTTAGAGGAGAAGTAAAGGACCGTGTTTAAGGTATGACTTCTGTAGTCTGTGGAGTCCTCAAGCTAAACCTCTATAAAGTATAAGATTGATCAGATCTGTCATTGTTTTTTAAAGCATCAGAGAATTTTGTCTATTTTTCTGGGCACTTGGATGATTATAATATGGGAAGAAACTTTTATCCTTAGCATAAAAGTTTCGAGTAGTTTTTCTCTTTTGAAATTAATTTCCTTAATGCACTAATATATTATTTTTCACCTGTTTCATATATAGTTCATTTATATTGGTTGCAGCTAGATTATTGAAAAACATGCTTTGCCTATTATTTGCCTATGATTTGGGTGAAAAACATGCTTTGCCTGTGATTTGGGGACAGACACTGATAGCATTATGAAAAAATTGAGAACTATAAATTTGCAGTTTAGGTTTAATTCTGAACAGTTATAAGAATTGCTTTCATCCTTAAGATTAATCAATTTATACTCATTAAAAATGTTAACTGGAATATAATTGGAGAGGGATTTCTACTAAAAGTATCTAATTTAGTCTGGTAACAGCTCTGCCTACTAGAGTTTATAATCTAGTGGAGATAGTAATCAAATCATATAGAAAAATATAGAGTAAAAAAACCTACTGTTTTGGGCGCCTGGGTGGCTCAGTGGGTTGAGCCGCTGCCTTCGGCTTGGGTCATGATCTCAGGGTCCTGGGATCGAGTCCCACATCGGGCTCTCTGCTCAGCAGGGAGCCTGCTTCCCTTCCTCTCTCTCTGCCTGCCTCTCTGCCTACTTGTGATCTCTGTCTATCAAATAAATAAATAAAATCTTTAAAAAAAAGACCAAAAAACAAAAAACCTACTGTTTTGAAGGAAAAATACGGTGTACAGTAAAAATAAACAATGGAGGGATTGTATTTAGTTTGGTAAAGGATGGCAATGGAATTGTAGGAAAACTTTAGTTTCTTTGTTCTCTTATCACAGAACCCTGTGAGATTTATTTTTACTCCTCTTTTGCACTCATTTTTTTTCTTAGATCCTTTCCTGTAGGCCTTTCTTTGTTACCATTCCATAGGTATTGGTCTTACCAAAGTTACCAATGACTTCCCCAAGTCTAGATCCAAGAGATCCTTCTCAGCCCTAACAACGTTTGGCACTGATGAACCTTCCTTTCTTTTAGAATCTACTTGTCTTGGCCTCCAGGAAATCATTCTCCTTAGCGGTCCTCTTACTTCACTGATCTCCTTCAGAGTCTCTGGGCTGGCTGCTCTTTTTGGTTTCCTTACCACTAAATGTAGAAGTGTCCCTGGATCAATGCCTTGACTCTCATTTCTTCTTTACCTGTACTCACTCCTTAGTGACCTTACCCAGTCCCTAGCTTTCACTACCGTCAATATGCAGGTAACTCCCAACTTCTTTTTTATTTTAACCTCCAGTTCTGTATCACCAATTGCTTCCTCCTCCCCTTGGATATCTGATAGGCATCTCAGACTTAATGCTGTTATCTCCAAAACCTGCAACTGTGCCCAGTAAATAGCTGGTGTCCAATAATTCTTTGAATAAAGGAAATGACAGTTCAGCTGGGGCAGACTGGGGAGAAGAGGGTAAGGCGGTAGCTCCATATCCAGTGAGCGGGTAATAAATGCATCCATTTGCTTATGGGAATGCCGCTGGCTGAGATCCAATGTATGAACAGGACTCAACTCAGGAGACTGTTATTATATGTATTCAACTTCTGTGTTCAGATAAACACAGGAAACCATTAGTGCAGACATTTTTACAAGGACAGCAAAATTTATAGCCCATGTCTGTAGTTTATAAAAATCTGACTCATCATTCATATTTTTGAAATTACAAATAAAAATATATCAATACAAATTGTATCTATGTGAGTCAAAAATCTAAAATCATTATAATTTATATGAAATATCTGGTAGTATGGAAAAATAGTCACAATAAATTAAATGGGGGAAAAAGGCTTTAATGGTGTAAAGTGGTATACAATTTAAAAAAAATGTGTACTTAGCATAACAGAAGACCTAGACAGATTTATGTTAAAACATGAATATTGGTTATTTACAGGCTGGGACTACAGGAGACTTTATCTTCTTTGAACTCTCTTTATTTTGAAATTTTTTATAAGGTGCATATATCACTTTTATAATCAGAAAAATAAAGAAATATAAAGTATTTAGTTGGATGTATTGACACTGAATATTCTTTTATTCTAGATTCCATAAGAGGAAAAAATAAAGTTAATGATAAAGGTAAGACCATAATGGAGGTAAGGAATCCAGCTGGCTTGACTTTGGTTATATGATATTATTAAAATAGAATGGAAAATGCCCTTGCTGCTAAGTACTATGCAGTAAGAAGTGTGATCTGACTTCTGTCAAAAATGTTCAGGTGTTTGTGGCCTGATTCTAGTTACTTTATAGTAAAGTGAGTATTTGTATTAATTTCCTTAATGTCAAACTTTGGGGGTAGTGGAGACCTGGGGCTCATTAGGGAGTAGAGAGTGAGCAGGTAGCACCTTACTCAATTAATGGGTGAGAAACACATCTGTTTTGTTAATGGGATCCCTGTAGCTACTTGATTCTATTCATTGCCATTCTTTCCATATATGTTGTGTCTTTTGGATTAACATATATATATATATATATATATATATATATATATATATATATATATATATTTGTTCTTCTCTAGACCATTGCATAGTGAAACTAAGGTGACAAAATTGTTGATGAAGTAAATCAATTTTTGAATGGCATTGCTTTTAGGTTGGATGAACCTAGGACTTTTGGAGAAGGCCCAAAATGTCACTGAATTCTTCTATTCTCTTTCTTGGTTTAGCCTCTTAGCCCATGAATCTTAATGTCTATCTTTCAACTGTCTGAGAGCTATCCAAATTTCCCTAACTGATAAATATTTGCAACTTGAATTGTACCTGCCATGAGGCTGAGCTTGAGAAGCACTTAATTTATTCACGAATCCAGTCTAATGAGGACCCAAGTCTGCTTCTTAACCTGCTTGCCTTGTTCTCTGCTCTTATTCTATGGTGTCTAAGTTCTTTCTTTCAGCACTGTATGGGAAATGAAATATTACTGTGGCATTTTCAAATTAGGACATATGTGTTGAATATCACAGTGATACGTCACTATCATCTATGGACTGAAGATGATAAAACCTATTTCTCATGACCATGAACATTAAGATTGTATATTAATTTAAATATAAGCAAAAAACTAAATTGGAATGTGGACGTGGGTGATTTAGTAGTTCAGTTCATGAAATGAAGTCAAAGAACTTCAGTCTGTCTTCTTCAGGAGGGGTCAGTTTTTCAAAACAAAAGTCATTTAAATCCTGTGTCAGTATACATAAGAAACTATGGATACAAAGAAAGAGTGACAGATTAATAGAAGTACACTACCACTTAGGTTGTAATGACCTAGTTGCAGACACTAAAACTAGATACAAAAAGTAACACAGCTCCTTGATCATTGGATTAAATAATTTTTCTCTTTTTTGCCTCAAGGATGTCCAGTATTGGATTTGATTCCAGTTAGTTCTACTGAGATCACATCTCCCAATTATCCTAACATATATCCCAACATGCTGAACTGCACTGGGAGTTTTCATTCCAAATCAGGAAATAAAATGAAGGTGGGGATTAAAGACTTTACAACAGAAGAATCTTGGAACTGTGAATGGGATTATTTCAGTATTTATGATGGACCAGATCAGCAATCAAGATTACTTGGTAAACTGATCTTTCTTAGATGGCCTACATTAAGTGGCATTTATGTAAGCATTTATACAGTGCATATATGTGGAAAATATGACCTACGTGAGCTTTAGAAGAGGTATGATTTGTTGTCAGTGATTTTTCATGACCTCCTTCCTCAGAATCGCAGAGCAGTATTGAGCACATGGGATGAGCCTGAACCCACGCTCCCTGGATCCTCGCCTGTAATTCTTGCTCTTCCTGATTTTAGCCACTTTGCCTATCTCATTTTACCATTAGGGGGCACCCGAATTTTGTTTTTCTCAGGAGGTCTTGTATTTTAAGAGGTTTCAATTTCTGAACTGCATTTCTGTTAACTCTTTGAGAATCTGTTCACTCAGGTTTCATCTTCACTGTAAAATAGCCCTTTTTTAGGCACAGGGTAAGTTTAAAGGGAGAAAAAAGCCAATTAGTTTAAATAATTTTTAGGGACTTATTGGCCACATGGGTCTGTCACACAGTCATCAGGCAACATCCTGTTCTGAGACTGACTCATAGGGGAAGATTTTTCCAACGATTTTGTCATCCAGTGCTGCATCTCCTTCAGTCTCCAACAAGTCCTGCTCCCAGGATGCCCTTACAATCCACCTATCCCAAAGAGCAAGAGGAGAGTTTTGATACAATCTTTTTCTAGGACCTTGACCTCTCCTGTGATATTACAGGATATATAACACCAATAAGCTCAGCAATTTGCTTTGAAATTCTAAAGGTACTTAACTTTTTCTTACCAGGGAATTTGGTTCCTGTGAAGGAACTCAAGCAATTAGAGTGTTGTGGGGAGGAGGGCAGATTCAACATTTCAAGCTATTAGTTCTTTAAGATTAATATGCACACCAGATCCTGTAATCCTGCCTCTAGTGCCCTTCAGCCAAAGACACTGGGATCAGTGAGAGGATGTTAGAGCCTATTACAGGATTTGGGCTTTGGTTAGGTAGTTTTGGAGAGGGTCTAAGGAAGTGGGCTTGGCTCTAGATGGGTTGCTATTAGGAAATGGAGCAATTTTATGATTGGGATCTCAATCACAGGGAGGTCTGGCTCAAATAAGGATAAAACTGCTTTTGGTAAAGAAGTGGCAAGCCCCTTGGGACGCCTGGGTGGCTCAGTTGGTTGGGCGGCTGCCTTCAGCTCAGGTCATGATCCAGGCGTCCTGGGATCGAGTTCCGCATCGGGCTCCTTACTCGGCGGGGAGCCTACTTCTCCCTCTGCCTCTGCCCGCCTCTCTGTCTGCCTGTGCTCACTCACTCTCTCTCCCTCTGTCTCTGACAAATAAATAAATAAAATCTTTAAAAAAAAAAAAAAGAAGTGGCAAGCCCCCATCTTAGCTAAGAGAGGTCGATGTTTGGTGTTTGGGTGGTTGCACATGACCTTGTTTATGTCTCACATTACCATAGATTCAGAGTCCTGTCTGATGTTGCTGTTCTGGGAGCTTGTTTATGTCCAGCAGGACAACATGATCTAGCTGTGAGTGCCAAACCCATTTCTGAATGTCAGGGACTGCTTTTCTCTTTCTCACTCTTTAGTATTCTTCCATCTAGCAACACTATTCCTCTTTAAAATTTCTGATAAATTGGAGCGCCTGGGTGGCTCAGTGGATTGGGCCTCTGCCTTTGGCTCAGGTCATGATCTCAGGGTCCTGGGATTGAGCCCCACATCGGGCTCCCTGCTCAGTGGTGAGCCCGATGCTTCTCCTTCTCCCACTGCCTGCCACTCTGCCTACTTGTGCTAGCTCTCTGTCAAATAAATAAATAAATTTTTTTTAAAAAAGTTCTGATAAATTAATTCAGAAGTGTCAAATGATTATAAGTAAGACTGATCATTTTTATAATCAGCTTATATTAATCTCTATAAAGGAAGCTACCATTAGTTCGATAGTTTATATAATTTTATTTCATACAATTTTATGTATTTTTATATGCATTTATAATGCATTTCAATGAAATTTATATGCATTTCAATGAAACATGCAATTTATTTATTTATTTATTTATTTTTAAAGATTTTATTTATTTATTTGACAGACAGAGATCACAAGTAGGCAGAGAGGCAGGCAGAGAGAGAGGAGGAAGCAGGCTCCCCGCTGAGCAGAGAGCCTGATGCGGAGCTCGATCCCAGGACCCTGGGATCATGACCCGAGCCGAAGGCAGAGGCTTTAACCCACTGAGCCACCCACGTGTCCCACATTATCTTTTCTTAATAGATCTTTTTATTCATGTAAGTAGAATTCATCAGTTTTTAACTAGCTTTTAATTATTTGTGTATGTGTAAATGAAGTAGTCCATAACACCTAAATAGTTTCCATTACAATGCTTTTGCAATATTTTAATGAAAATAAATTACCAAAATTAAGGTTCATCTGGTCTTCTTTCATTTTCTCCATGAATATAAGACATCAGTAACCAACCAGTAAGCACTATATTAAATATACAGGTTGAATTCATTCATTACCAAACATTACCTAACCAATAATGGGTTAGGTACACTGGAAACACAATGGTGAACAAGTTAGAAATTATCTCTGCCATCTTCTCTTGCAAAGACAGACAATAAATAAGACAAATGATAATATTATGTAACAATAAGTAATCAATTGCTGCTTGTCCAAAGTAATCTGAAGGAAGCAAGTTGCAGAGGAAGGGTACATTTCCTTAGTTCATTCAGGTGTATATTCAAATGTTGCATCGAGGGCCCGTATCGCATGACGTAAACAGGTCTCTTCCATCTTTTCTTCTCTCGGCATTTATCAAGACCTAACCGAGTATATATTTGTCTATAATCTCTCTCCCTCCATCAGAATGAAAATTTCCTGAAAGCAGGACTTGGCCTCGTGTTTGTTGCTGTATGTCCAACGTGTTGGTAAAGCACTACCCAACACTCACAAATATTTGATGAAAACGTAGGTGAGAGATGGCCTTGAATGTGGAAAACGCTGGGTGAGTTGGGATCAGAGTGATTGGAGACTGAGCAAGGACACACTGGAATGAGGTGAGAAGGAGGCTCTGCCCCTGTGCAGCTCAGGCTGTGGTAATGAGTTTGAATTTTGTTTCAATCCCATGGGAGGCCATAAAAGGTCTTTGGCAAGGGAGTAATTTGAAGGATGCTGTAGCTGCTGTGTCCAAAGTGAGTTTTTGGTGACTGAATTATGTCTGAAGTCAGGCTGAATTATGTCTGAAGTCAGGAGGCTCTTGCATTATTCTAGGCCTGCACTGTCCAGTCCAGGTTGTTATTTAAATTTAAATTAGTTAAAATGAAATAAAAGGTGGTATTGGCCATATTTAGGTGCTTGATTGCTGACTGTGGTGAGTGACTCCCAGAGTGGATAGCTCTCATACCGAATGTTCCATCCTTGCAGAATGTTCTGTTAGTACTGTTTTCAACAACAGATATTGCCTTATAAGAGGATGGCACCAGTGGAATGCAAGTGAAGTTAACAGATCTGGAGAGAGAACTAATAGGGTTTCTGGGTGGATTGCATATGGGATTAAATATGCAAATCGAGGATGACTCTGGTGTGAAAGGTTAGCATCTACAGAGATGGGAAATACTGAAGGGGGAAATAGGTTTCTGGGGAGAGATCTGTTTGGGCCACTTTAAATTCTTTTTTTTTTTTCACTTTAAATTCTTAATGCTATGATACATCCAGGTTGAGTTGGCAGTAGATAGCTACAGGTTGAACTCTTGAGTTACAGGAAAAGTTTGGGCTAGAGATTAAAAATTGAGGATTATCAGCTTCTCACAAATTTCCTCTAGTTATCCTCTCTCAGACATCCTTGATCTCCACCATCACTCTCATCAGTTTCAAACATGTTCTAGTATTACCCATTATTTAAAACAAAATAAAACAAAAGATGTAGCTATTACCCCATTTCTCTGCTTCCCTTTGCAGTACAGTCTCTCATTTTCTTAGAGGCTGCAGGATTTAGAAAGTTTTTATGGGATTGACAACTAGCAGGTCATGGGGAGACCAAATAATTATAGTAGAGGAACACTAATAAGTTGGAGAGATAGGAGATGGTGATTTAGAATGCAGGATGTTTGCAACTGAAATTTCAGAAGTATCAAATGACACTATTTTAGGGCACTGTAAAGAATTACAGGGAAAGGGGGGCGCCTGGGTGGCTCAGTGGGTTAAGCCTCTGCCTTTGGCTCAGGTCATGATCTCAGGGTCCTGGGATAGAGCCCCGAATTGGGCTCTCTGCTCAGCGGGGAGCCTGGATCCCCCCCCCCACCTCTCTGCCTGCCTCTCTGCCTACTTGTGATCTCTGTCTGTCAAATAAATAAATAAAATCTTTAAAAAAAAAAAAAGAATTACAGGTAAAGGGAACCCATTCCCTTGCATATCTTCAGTCACTGTCTAATCTGCTGGCTGTGACTCCTGCCCTACCGATTATTAAATACTAACCTTGGTCAAGCAGTAGTTGTGAGGAACAAAGACACAAACAGAGTGCAATGACCAGAATGCCGCAGGGCTTGGCACTTGGAAGTGTCTACTTGAAGAGAAGACGGAAGGATCCTAATTCTTCCTTTCAAATATTTATGAAAGTCTCAGAGACTCTCAGGCCAAATATGAATTTTGTTCTGCCTAATGATATCTAATAGTTATTGAGTATTTACCATTTATTCAGGCACAGTCCTAAGAATGTATAACTCTCTTAATTTTCTTAACTATCCTGTAAGAGGTAGGTTACATTTATCCTCATTTTATTTATTTATTTTTAATTTTTAAAAAAGATTTTAGGGGAGCCTGGTTGGCTCAGTGGGTTAAGCATCTGCCTTCAGCTCAGGTCATGATCTCAGGGTCCTGGAATCGAGCCCCGCATCAGGCTCTCTGCTCGGCGGGGAGCCTGCTTCCCCCTCTCTCTCTGCCTGCCTCTCTGCCTACTTGTGATCTCTGTCTGTCAAATAAATAAATAAAGTCTTTAAAAAATAAATAAATAAAAAGATTTTAATTATTTATTAGAGAGAGTACAAGCAGAGGGAATGGCAGGCAGTGGGGGTAGGGGGAGCGAACCAGGCCCCCACTGAGCAGGGAGCCAGATGCAGGCTTGATCCCAGGACCCTGAGATCATGTCCTGAGCCAAAAGTAGATGATTAACCCACTGAACCACCCAGGTGCCCCTCTCATTTGAAATATAAAGAAACCAAGTCACAAAAAGATTGAGTAACTTGTTCCCAGGGATGTAACTGATAAGTAGAGAAAGTGGCCTTCATACCCATGCACTGTGATTCAAACACTTACATTCTTGGGTACTACACGGACCATGTGACAGCTGTTCCACTGGTATTTTTTGATTCAACATGAAGAACAGTCTAGCAATTAGAACTGTTCAAAAACAGAAAATACTCTTAAGTTCCATGACATATTTTCAAGGTGAGTAATCCTATGCCCAGGATTATTTCAGAACAAACTCAGTGTTAGGTGAAAGACTGAAGTAAATGATCTCTAAGATTCTATATTGGCTCTATTCCCTTCTCAACCAATCACCCATTTTAAGTCTACACATTTTGTAAATGTGTTGTCTGTATTTCTAAGTTCTTAATAGAAATACTGTATTTGACAGAACCCAGGATAGAAACATTTCCATACCATTAAGACCTTCCCTCCAGCTTAAAACTGTATGATTATTTAATCAGCTGTGAAACTTCCTCGCCACTTAGTTATCCACTTACATTTTAAATATGTTCACAGGATATTCTAATATACTTTATTAAGCGCTGCACTGCAAACAAGATTCATTAAGTTTATCTCCTTCCCCCTAGCCACCATCTAATTAGCTCTTCAAAAAAAATTAATTAGGTTACTTGAATGTGGCATGTTAAGGATCCCATGCCGGCTTCTTGTGACCACTGATTCCTTCTCCAAGTGTTCAAAAACTGTCTAGTAATTTGCTGAAGTTTTTTTTTTTAATTTAACACTTAAATAATTTACAAATACCAATTTATAAAATCCCATTTGAATATAATTTATATCCATTATACAGATGAGAAAATTGAGGCAGAGAGTGAGACAGATAAAATGAATTGCCCAGAGCCACATAGTAAAAACGGCAGCGCTAGTGGAACCCAGCAGTTTGGCTATAGAATCTGTACCTATAAACATTAAGCTACACTCTTTCACTGATGTAGGACTTTGGAAATCCTCTATTTTGTTTTTTCTGACTTCTATCCATCTTCCCTCACTCCCACATCTTAAAAAAAAATTTTTATTTAAACAGTAACCTATTCCGATTTACATTATTTTAAAACTTCTGGCATGTTTGCTGACTCTACCCAGAGTCCTTTTCCTTGACTTGGTACATCCCAGAAGTTCCCCATCATATTGAGTTCACCAGACAGATTCTGCAATGGTAAGAAGGATGTAGAGGTTCACTCTTCCGCTATTCTCTTATCATTTTTCGTCTGATTGTTGAGATAACATTACCTTTAAAACAAATCAATAATGTATCACTGTTTTAGAGAATTGAAATTACAGCATGTACAGGTGAATTACAGAAGATGTCCTATTACTGTCAGGACTCCCTTTGAACAACTTGTATTTCTGAGTTAAGAAAGGATCATCAGGGGCGCCTGGGTGGCTCAGTGGACTAGAGCCTCTGCCTTTGGCTCAGGTCATGATCCCAGAGTCCTGGGATTGAGCCCCACATCGGGCTCTCTGCTTAGCACAGCACAAGCAGCAGCAAGCTCCTACCCATACAGTCTCCACCGTGTGAAGGAATGAACGTGGTCAGACCAAGGCATGTCGTGCTTCTCTAACACGTTCACTACTGACAGAGCTTTTAGTTTTAAAAAGGTGCCTTCTACTTCCCTGTGTAATTTACTTAATGAGTAACAACAGTCCCCTCTTCTTTAAATTTTAGAATTTTGTTAATTTAAAGAATGTCCTTTAAAAGAATCATTTTAAAAAACTGTGTCTGAATCTTGGTCTCGATGTGGTATGGTGATATCTGAAAACCCCTTCCTTAGAGAAGTTGTCTCAGGTTGGTGTTTTTCATACTGGCCTCCCAGAAGTATAGTGATGACCCATATTTAAATGAGTAGATACAGTGTTTCAGTACTTCTAAACTCAGCTTTCTAATAAAAGCCTCTGCTCCCATAACGTAGTGGGCAGGAACCTTCAACGAATCAAAAATTCCTTTTCTCTACCATTCCCCAAATCCTTTGATATAGAGTAATCACAAGAAATTCTCCTTATTAAGGCAGTTTTCAGACTTTGGTGAGCTGAATATTACCTGGAGAGTTTGCCAAGAAATCTTAGAAGCTTAATTCTGAATTTTGAGTTAATGAGTTACATCTGGGATTCTGCATTTTTTAATTTTTTAAAAGATTTTTATTTATTTGACAGATATCACAAGTAGGCAGAGAGGCAGGCAGGGAGAGGGGGAAGCAGGCTCCCCGCTCAGAAGAGATCCCAATGCGGGCCTCGATCCCAGGACCCTGGGACCATGACCTGAGCTGAAGGCAGAAGCTTTAACCCACTGAGCCACCCAGGTGCCCTAGGATTCTGCATTTTTAAGGCACTGCCAGATTTAATGCATGTGGTTCCTAGACATTTCTTTGAGAAACATTGTGTTAGGGAGTAGAGTATCTATAACTTCCAGAATACATTTCAATGACCAGTATATGTCGTATAATGTGTAAAATTTTGATTGTAATAATACCTAGAATCATTACCCTGAGGCATCATGAATCTTGTTAAGAAATACTAAATCATTTTTTTGTTTGATGTTATGAAGGCAAGAGAGTAGATATCTTAATTTTTCTCAAGGATCCAATTAATAAGAAACCCCCATTTTCTAAGAATTCCAGATAACAAAGATTTTAACATAGATGGGAAGTGTTAGAGAATGTATTTTTAGTGATTTTGAAAAAGTATGACCTCATTAAAAGTGGTATCTATGTCCCCCATTCCTTTTTCTTATGACAAGTACTGTCACAGATGGCCTGGTAATAGGAAGAAGTTACCTCTCAAACACCAGAAATGGCGATCTGGTATCAGTGAAAGCTATCTACACTCACCCTGGCTTTGTGCCCTTCCCTCCCACCAATGATCTTGATGATCTCTCCTTGCTGCAGCTGGACAAACCTGTTGAACTCAGTCAGTAGAGATAACTCCGCTCCATATTTTGAAGCTTTGCCATGTGGTTTTTTTCTTCCATCTTCCTTAGAAGTGCCGTATATACTTCTGAAAGTCACGATTTCCAAACTTTCTTTCCAGCTTTCCCTCAAAGCTGAAGCACCTGCCCAAACGTTTGACTTAAAAGCCTTTAATTGATGGAGGTCTAGAGAAGATTTCAAAGAAATATGTTTTCACCTTGTCCTAATTTATTCTGAGACCCACTTTTAGGTGAGGTTTACCCAAATGCTTAAAACAGCAGTTTGACCCATCCGATGTTCAACTGTCTATACCTTTATGGCTTAGTAAAATCGTATTCTTTTTTAACGTTTATTTAAACCACACCTGATGTGAACACGTAGTGAGGAATTGTTCTTCTTGGCTCTGTCACATAATGGCCACGTGATGGTCATCTTGGGCTGGTTATGTAACTTCTCTGCACCTCAGCTGATCATCGGTAGAAAGGGAGTAACAGTAGCCCTCCTACTTACTTAGCAGGATGCACTTTCAATGAGAAAGTAAATCTGGGGATGGGGAGTAGAACTAAGGCCTGTGGTCAGTCCCCACTTTCACACTTGTGCCTTTCCAAGGATTCCTAGGGCTCTGTGACACTGTTCCTGCTTTCTTCCAGCTCTCTCCTCTGTTTCTGATTTCTTCGGCTCTTCCCCTGCCAATAGCCTCACTTCCCTTCAGTGGATCTATCCTACAAACTCCAGTCTGGTCTCAGCTCACCCTTTGCTTTCTGTGCTTTTATAAGTGAGTCAGTGAGAGCCTCTAGAACAGTGCTGCTTCACCTCGGCTTTGCATTACAATCCCCTGGGTTGCTTAAAAAAACAAAACCAAACCATAGACCAGGTTGCAATTTGGACCAATTTTTCAGTCTCAGAAGTAGAGACCTGGCTTCAGTATTGTTTTTTCCTAATTTTGCTTATTAAATTATCTTAAACATTTTTAATATTGAGATAATCATAAATTCCCATTCTGAAATACAGACAGACCAATGTACTTTTTACCCTTTTTCAACCCTTGGAAACATCTTGCAGGGTATTGACATGAGACAGTTGAAATAAGGACACTCCTATCACCACAGGTGATACGTTGCCCTTTTATAGCAATATGCATTTCCTCCTCCCCACCAGACCTCTGGCATCCAGGAAGCTGTTCTGTTTCTGTAATTTTGTCATTTCAAGAATGTTATATACATGGAATTACACAGTCTTGTAAACATCAGGGATTAACTTTTTTTTCACTCAGCCTAATACCCTGGAGATTTATTCATATTGTTCCATATATCGGTAGTTCATTCCTTTTTACTGCTGAGTAGGAGTCCACAATACGGATGTTTAACCATTCATAAAAGTTTAAACGTTCATCTGTTGAAGAACATCTGGGTTGTTTCCAGTTTTTGGGTATTCCAGATAAAGCTCCCATGAACATTTGTGTATAGGTTTTTGGTTTTTTTTGTTGTTGTTGTTGTTTTATGGGATTTTATGTATTTATTCATGAGAGACCGAGAAAGAGAGGCAGAGGGAGAGGGAGAAGCAGGCTCCCCACTGAGCAGGGAGTCCCAGGTGGGACTCAGTCCCAAGACCCTGGGATCGTGACCTGAGCTGAAGGCAGACACTTACCTGACTGAGCCACCCAGGCGCCCTGTGTATAGGTTTTGTGTGAATAAAATTGAACAGACGTTTTCATTTCTGTGGGATAAATGCCTAAGAGTGTAATTGCTGGGTCCTAGGTGCGTTTCAGTTTTATACGAAACTGCCGAACTATTTTTCCAGTCCTAGTAGCATTGTATATCCCACCAGAGATGTAGGAGTGATCTGATTTCTCTGCATCTTCATGAGCATTTGCTCTTATCACTATTTTTTTAAGGCATCTGATAGGTAGTGATACGTTATTGTAACTTTAATTTGTATCTCCTTAATGGCTAATAATGCTGAACATCTATTCATGTGACTATTTGCCATTTTAAAAACCCTCTTTAGTGAAATGTATCTTCATAGCTTTTGCCAAATTTCTAATTGGATGGTTTTTCATATTGTGGAATTGAAGAATTCTTTATATATTCTGGATAATACTGCTTTGGCAGATACATCGTTAACAAATATTTTCTTCTAGTCTGTAGCTCATCTCCCAGTCTGTAGATCCTCCTACGGGGTCTTTCACAAAGCAAAGATTTTACTTTTGATGAAGCCCAATTCCTCCATTTTCCTTTTATGGATTTTGCTTCAGGCGTCAACTCTAGGAACTCTTTGCCTAGCCTTAGATGCTGAAAATTCTTCCTATTTCTCTAAAATTCATGTATTTTACATTAAACTTCATGATCCACTTTTAGTTAATTTTTGTATAAGGTTTAAGGTTTTGGTGAAGGCTTTTCCTTCCCTAGGATGTCCAGTTGTGCCAGTAACATCTGTTGAAAACATTGTCTTTCTTCCATCGAGTTGCTTTTTTGTGTCTTTGTGAAAAATCAGCTGAGCATATTTGTATGGGTCTATTTTGGGGATCTCTATTCTGTCGATCTGTGTCTTTTACCCTTCTCTGGTACCACACTGTCTTGATTACTGTAGCTATATAATAGTGTTTATATTAAAAAGTGATTCCTCTCAACTTATTCTTTTTCAAGATTGTTTTAGCAGTTCTAAGACCTGTACCTTTAAATGTAAATTTTAAAATAACATGTCTACAACACTTCCTGTGATTTTGATAGGAATTATATTAAACCTGTAGATCACTTGAGGGAGAACTGACATCTTTACTATGTTGAGTCTTTCGACTCATTGAACACAATGTATTTCTGTATTTATTTAGGTCTTATTTGATTTCTTTCACCAGAATATTGCCATTTTTAGTGAACAGATCCTGTGTATGTTTTGCTAAGTGTACACATATCTAAGCATTGCACTTTCTTCACAGTGATTATAAATAGTATGTTTTTAATTTTAAACTCTACATGAAATGTGACTGACTTCTGTATGTTGATCTTGTATCCTGGATTTTGCTGAATCTAGACCAGTATTTTATAAACTACCCCTGGAAATTTCAATGAGCAGCTGAAGTTGAGAACCACCATTGGTGAGGTCTGGGTTAAAAACTTGCAGTTTCCAGTTTCAGTACCATCCGCAATGCTTGTGTGCCTGTTTCTTTTTTTCAGTATCCACAGTAGTCACTACAGACAGTCCCTTTTTTCAGCCATTCTCATTTTACCCTTTATCCTGCCCTGCCTCCCTTTTTTCTGGTCTCCAAGGACCTTGCTTTCCACTCAGCACCACCTGATGTCAACACCAACATGAACCTTTCTGTTCCTCTTCCCCCTAAATATTTAGTTAGCTTACCCAATCTGTACCCATTCATTTCTATTCAGTGGTGAGAGTGAGAAATAGCCTTTTTCCCATTAGAAACAATACAATTTCTACCTATGATTTTCATCCCCACCACCTCACCCTGGCCATCATGTGAACATTTGGCCTGTTTCTTTCCTGTTTTTTTTTATACTACTTACTCTATGTGTACTTAAATAATTATAATATACCTATTATGAGTTTTACCCTGATTTTTCATTTATTAGCATTGCTTCATATTATTAAAAATTTCTTTTAAAATGTAATTTTTAATAGCTATGTAGTAGCCTTTCCACAATTCTTATAAGTAGGCTGTTTCTTCTTTTATTTAAATAATGCTGGATTGACTATCCTTACATATATATTTTTCCAGGTCTAGACTTGCCTTAAAATAAATTTCCCAGAAGTAGCATTGTTAGATTTAGGGTATAACTATTTTCAAGATTCCTGACAGACTTCTAGATTTCTAGATTATAAACATAGCTGGGCAGAGTGCAAGTCGATACATCTTTTTTTTTTTTTTTTGGTCCAAAATGAGGCAATTTGGCAATATCTTTTAATTTTTAAAGTGTATGCTTCCTGCTCCAGCAATTCTATTTTCCACAAGTACTGGCACTAATGCTCGGATTGATGATCTAGGATGCTTGATGCTATTTTTAAGGGGAAACAAAATTAAATAGTGTAAATGTTTGCCAGGGGGATTTAACAAATTGTAGTACATTCATTATCTAAATACTGTGTGCTATTAAAAAAATGATCCAGGAGGTCTCTATGCAAGGGCAGAAATGATATGACCATAATCTAGTAAATGGGGAAAAAAAAGGAATAAGAAAAATGGCTGATTAAAAAAAAATGTTGGTAGAGGGAAAATATTTTAGCTCAAGGAAACTTGGCAGGAAGTGATATAGCAATGATTATCTGTGAAGGTGGCATAACAGGATTTGTATTCAGTTGGCATGTGTGTAGAGAGGAGAGAAGGAAAATAATAAACAAGTTAGAGTTTTATGTGATTTTATTAAGAGATAGCAGTAAAAAATAAAGGACAAATCATTGAAATAAAAGGTCTAGGATAGCAGTTCTGTTGAAACATTTAAATGTGTAAAAGTCTGGATAAAACTGAAGTCAAACAGCATGGGAAAGCAAACACAGGCACACTGCCTTCAGTGTGTGTGTGTGTGTGTGTGTGTGTGTGTGTGTGTAGTGTATATACACAGAGACATACACATAAACCCACAATATTTATATATATAGGGGTGCCTGGGTGGCTCAGTGGGTTAAAGCCTCTGCCTTTGGCTCAGGTCATGATCTCAGGGTCCTAGGATCAAGCCCCACAGCGGGCTCTCTGCTCAGCGGGAAGCCTGCTTCCTCCTCTCTCTGCCTGCCTCTCTGCCTACTTGTGACCTCTGTCTATAAATAAATAAATAAAATCTTTAAAAATATATTTATTATATACAAATTTTGGTGATTAGAAAATGTGAATGTTTAAATATATATTGGTATATTCTATAATACACCTGCAAACATAGATATAAAAACACTAGCTGCAAAAATATTTAAAAAGTTGACATTGCCACAAATGTGGTTTTTCTCCATTCCTCATGTAACACAGTTGAAGAGAAAAGATTATTCTATTCTTCTGCACTGTCATCTCAGATTTAACAAGGTGATGTCCTAAAAGCACATGGACAAAAAGGCAGATGCATTTTAAAAATGGTTAGTGGCTGAAAAACCATCTCTATGCAGGGCATGTGTTTCCATTGTCCTAGGAAGATATGGTAATACTTCCTGTGGAACAAAGAGGTTACATGTGAATTGAGATGATCCCTTCTGAATTATTAATAGATGGTACCTTCTGTATTTATTAAACTATAGGGTTAAAACGGTGCTATCATGTCAAAACAGTTATTTTTAGAGCCATAATAGAAGAGAAACAATATAGATAATATCAATCCAGTGGACTAAATGATATTTGCCTTTTTCTCATTCTAGGAGAGTTTGTATCTCTAATCTGTTTGCCAGGGAAAGATGATAAAGTAAACTTATTTTCCAAATGTATGACTGCCAGATGGGGAATAACTGAACCGCATCATGAGTACATGCACTGCCTCTTCCAAGATTAGAATCCAAACAAATTCTTGTGAAGTCTGAGTTTACTGTTTGCTCATGTTCAATTTTTCTATGTTTTTAATAGGAACAATAGTAGAAAAAGTCTTTTTCATAATGGATCTAAAGGTGACTACTAGGGCTTTAGGACATAATATTCAATAATACTAGTTCATTGAAATGAGTTCATGGATACTTGTAAAAACTTGTGTTGGAGGACATCTATTAAATTTTTTACCTAATATTTATATGTGATTTTTACTGATTACTTATATGTAATTACTACCCAGTTGTGCTGTGAACACACTTGCTTTCACAACAGTATAGGTGCTGCTACAGTGAAAACCTCCTCCTCAAGTTACAAGCTTATTTCAAAGATGCGAGGCATTTTTCTGAAATGAGAGGCTGGTATAAATGGTAAAGTTTATCTGAAAATAGTCCACGTGAAGGTCAAACCCATGGCTCTGGTCTTGCTTCCACCACACTCTACAACTGAGTTAACAAGTTACAAACATCCAATATCCAATACACTAAAGAGTAAGTCAGAAGGCAATTTCAGTTGTCACCTCCAGTGACAACACTTAAACGTGAATTCAAGTCAAAAGAATAAGAGCTCCATGAAACCAAGGAAATCTAGAATTGACACGCAAAACATGAAATGTATTGTTTGCTTTAACAACAACTGATTTGGGTGCGAACTTCCTTCCTCCTTCTATATAGTGGTGTCTTTTTCTGTCTTCTTAAGCACTGTACTCAAGACAGAAGAACCCACATAGAGTGTCATTTGATGTTGCTGTTGTATCAGCCACCATGGAGTAATGCTGGCTTTTTACAAACCACCTAACAACATCATTACCGTGCTGAGAGGAGAGAGTGGTGGGATGACCCTCAGAATCTGTATATAGGATGATTTTTGTTGTACCCTTTACAAGCATTTGCCTCAGTTATATGTTTTATTCCTTTTCTACTAGAAGACGAATTTTCTGAAACTGTGCTGGAGGTAGTGGTACCACTGATCAGCAGCACATCTTGTCAAAGCTACTGGGGCCTGGATATTAAAAACAGCGACATATGCAGAGGGGCTGCGGGCTCATCCTCATGCATGGTAATTCGAGGACGCGTTGACAAGTGCGGTTTTCTGCTCAGTGTGTCATAAATTGGTGTTTGCTGGCCATAAAGAGTTAGAAAATAGATGGTAGTTTTAAAAGCAAGAAGAGTAAGTGTGTTGCTAAGCTGATGTACTGTCATAGCTAATTTGATACCTGAAGTGAGGACAGTTCCCAAAAGGAATTGCTCATTCATTTGCTTGGTTGACTATGTGAAATTGAGGATATTCAGCTGTTTTTGACCTATAAAAATAATTTATTATGGCTCAACTTCACAGCTGAAAGAATTTACTTCTCGTAGCATTGAAAATATAAAGATACTTTACTGTAACTCAAAACCATCATTTAGTCACTGATATTCAGTAGATGCTTGAAACTTTCTGCAAGGCACAGTCTACTGTCAGCATTAAATGATTGTGCTAAATGTACCCTTTTAGCCACCCTTTGAAAATACAGATTTTGATCTGATTCAGAGATTTGTAACATCCGCCAACTGCCGAGTTCTCTCTGCTGTTGTGAGCAGAAATCAGAGATGAGGGAATGACTTAGACACTGTTTGATCATCTCTGCAGTGGAGGTTAGCATCGACCATGAATCAAGCAACCAGGAGAACTTCTCTTTTTGCGGGTTGCAGGGAGATTCTGGAGGACTACTGCAATGTGTCCACAACGGACAGTACGAGCTCATTGGTATTGTGAGTTGGGGCAGCAGGAACTGCCAGCCCACGGCACCCACAGTCTTTGCCAGAATTTCTGCCTACAGGGACTGGATCGCATCTGTCACTGGAGGAGAAGTGTGATCACTGAAAGAGGAGACTGGTGGGATTGTGTTCATAAATGGGAAAGGAAGTCCCTCACAGTATACCTGAAAAATAAGTCTCTCGTTAGTGCGAAAGACTCCATGTCACTTCTTCCAACCCTTGTCACTGAGAGCTTGGGTTTGGTGTGCAAGCCCATCTAGTATTAAACACTGAACAAGGAAAGCCAATGTTGAGTCATGCCTCCCGGAAATGTATAATCTGAAATGTCATTAAATTCATATTTAGTGTACAATGTATATGTCATTATGAATACCATCAGTGTACCAATATACACTGTTACTCTCTTTTCTAGTTTGGTAAACATTAGAAGATATAAAGTATAATATTATTCAGTCCATATAAATCTTTTTTTTTTTTAAGATTTTATTTATTTAACAGAGCACAAGCAGGTGGAGCAGCAGGCAAGGAGCCTGATGTGGGACTCGATCCGGGATCATGACCGGATCATGACCATGGCACTCCCAGTCCATTTAATTCTTAATTTCGCTCACATGGAAGAGTACCCTGAGCACAGATAGGAAAGGTTCCTCTACATTTCAGAGCTTCAATGAACAATGAACCTTTAAGAAATTATTTATCAATCTGATCACTTGATTTTTAAATTTTCAGATAAAATTTTAGAATATCTCAATCATTTACAAAACAGTTAATTTGGGGGCACCTGGGTGGCTCAGTTGGTTAAGTGGCTGCCTTCAGCTCAGGTCATGATCCCAGGGTCATGGGATGAAGCCCCAACTCGGCTCCTTGCTCAGCAGGGAATCTGCTTCTCCCTCTCCCTCTTTCTGCCACTCTGTCTACTTGCGCTGTCTCTATCCAATCAATAAAATCTTAAAAAAAAAAGTTAACTTATTTGAACCTCAGTTAATGATTACCCTCATCTTTCTAAGCTATAGTCAAGAATAAGGGGGAAGGAAATAAGGAAGGCCCCAAAGGCAGAAGATTAAATGCCAAAGTCCACCACAGAAATAAAGACTATAAAATGAGGGCCTGTGACAACTATTTGTTTCTTATTTTATACACTTCCACCAAGATTTATCATTTGGTTTCCAAGATTATAGCATTCAGAGAGAGAAGGAGAGAAAGGTATATAGGTAAGCACCTATATAATCTAACGAAAGAGCGCCGCATAAGGAAGTAAACAATGTAAATATACATTCTCTTCCTCTCTGATTTTTCTTTCTCTTTCTGTCATTCCTTTGTCCTCACCCCACACACCCCCTTTCAACCTCTGCTCTCTTTTGCCAGTGCTGCAGAAAAGAAGCATTTTAAATGTCCTAGGATTTAGTAAAAACTTCCTCCATGAATATTGGTCCCAACCACCTCCATTGATTTAAATTATGCCTTTTTTTTTTTTTTTTTTTTTTTTTTTTTTTTTTTTTTTACAGGGACTCTGAGTAAAATGGAAGGAGATTTGCAATAGGGATTCTCTAATTCTTATGTTAATCCATTTTGTACTATTTTTACTTTGTCTCCCTGAGTTCTTCTCATCTATTTTCTTAATCTAGTGACATGAAAAGAGATGGGCTGTATTGAAGTGTCAAACCTGTCTAAAGCCTTTTTGCTTCTCGGTATGATTTGCTGGTGGTTAATTCTGGTGCAGCCACGATCTCCACTGTGATCTTGTAGGACAGCACCGTGGTGGTGATACTGTAAGGCCCTGTCAGGAGAGGGTGAGGGTTAGTGGTCTGTGTACCACTAGGGAAGCTGCCCGATTTTCCCAAGGGTCAGAAACTATTTAGTGCTTGGTTTTCAGCTTCAGTTGGCAGTAATTTTTAAATACTTCTCTATTGAATCTTTTCTCTGTGGGATTAGGACTGTTAGACTGCTTTACTTGCCCTGCCTCATTGTATCAGTCGAGGAGGGGCATTCACTTTCTCACTCTGACCTTTCCAAGAGCTCTCCTTTTGGTATTTACGTTGCAAGGTCAAGCTGTACATGCACCGGATTGTGATCCACTGTGTAAATGGGTCTATTAGGTAAGACTCACTGAGCCAAATTTAAAGGAATTAGAGATCTCATTACCTAATTCTTTATGTATGTATCAAAAAATATCCATTTTGAGCACCTACTATGTGGCAGATGGCACCAGAAAGAAAGAAGTTTCCCTCATCTTAAGAATCTCACTGTAGTGGAGAAAAATGACATACAAAGATAATTACTAGCTGTGGGAGCTTGCAGCCCAGGAGAGAACAGCCAACACTTTTTCAGGAATGGGTAAAGGTTATGGAGAAGTCAGATTTGAGCTCAAGTGTTAGTTGATTTTTGTTTTAAAGTTCTATACACTAATCTCTTATGTTAAAGAAATCTGTATCAGGGGCGCCTGGGTGGCTCAGTGGGTTAAAGCCTCTGCCTTCAGCTCAGATCATGATCTCAGGGTCCTGGGATCGAGCCCCGCATTGGGTTCTCTGCTCAGCGGGGAACCTGCTTCCTCCTCTCTCTCTGCCTGCTTGTGGTCTCTGTCAAATAAATTTTAAAAATTAAAAAAAAAAAAAAAAGAAATCTGTATCAAACTAGTTTCCTATCAACAACTCCACATACTCGGAATTTCTCCTGTCATTTAGATTATTGGGAAATGTGTTTGTTCATTCTTAAGCCATAAATTGGATTACTTCATTTCTTCTAACTCCTCCACCTTGTTTCTTTCATATAATTTTCAGTAATATACTTGCAGCATTTCATGCATGTTGTCAATTCAAGAAAGCATGAACAACTTAAGCCTAACAAGTATCTGATTCTCTCCAAAGATTAATAGTGTTTGGCACTTATCCTGATTTCATCTTGCTCTCAACTGTATTGTCAGATTATCACATTCATTTTTCTATTCCCCACAGATATTTATAAAATAAGAGTAAATTGTCAAATAATAGCAGCACGAACAACTGCTGGGACCAAAACACCTGCAAAAATCTCTTTAAAAGATGCAAAATAAAGTGAGAGAACTGTAATAGGCAAGGAAGCTATAGGAATTAAGACGGCAAGTTTAGTGTTGCTGCAGAGATGAACTGACCAATAGAAGAGAATAGAAAAACAAGAAGCAATGCCATTTTGCTTTCTCTAAGCTGACGAACACCTGCAACAGTGTGACAATATAAACATGATAGCTGGGGGGTGAGTGGGGGGAGACTCTTCTCACCACTGGTGGGGCTGAGGTATGATCAGGTGCTCCAGCTTTGGAAAACCCAGACAAAATCAGTAAAATTGAAGATGCCAGTATCCTCTGAGTCTGCAATTCTACCTCTAGGTATATGCCCTAGGGCACTGTCTTCACCCATGGCTGCCATTAATGTAAAATCCGGAGCGTGGGGAATGATTTATTTTAAAGCTCCTGGCATGATTCTAATGTGCAGTCAGGTTTAAGAGCAGTATCTTAGGGAAAGGAGGCAACCATGACCACTGAACATGTACAAGACTGTTTATAGAAATGTTAATATCAGCACAAGGGGAATTCCACATCTCCCCGACCCACCCCAAGAAGCATGGAAAATCGAAATGTAGTATACTCACAAAGCAGTAAAAAATAGAAAACAGTCCATAGGCTCTTTACGTGAATCTTAGAAGTGATGTTGGGCTTAAAAAGCAAATTTCAGAAGATTAGGTACCATTGTAAAACTCAGAAAACAAGCAAACTTAAACATGATTTTGCTTAGGCTTACATCATATATGGCTAAAAAGATGCAAGGGATGTAGCTTAGCATTTGGAGTAGTGGGAAGGCAGTGGAATATGGTGGAGGGACCACACACAAGTCATTTCAATGCTATTAATAATTTTCTAGTTAAGTTGGGTGATGGCTTCACAGATATTTATGTGACTTCATAACTTACATATGCTTCTGTGTACATGAAATACTACACCATATAAATATACTTAAAGGCCTTTTAAAATTTTTATTGCTTTATTGTATATCCTTCTAGTGTTTTTCTGTAAATAAATGCAAACATGAATGCATATTCTTATTTCCCCCCCCTTACACAAAAATAGCATGTAAATTGTTCTAAACGTTTTTTCCCACTTGATCCTCTATACTGGAGATCTTTCCATATAACTACTTTTTTGAAAAAATATTTTTATTGTAGTTAATTAACATAGTGTTTGTTCAGGTGTACAATATAGTGCTTCAACACTTTTTAAAAAATGCTTCAACAATTCTATACATTATTCAGTATACTCTGAATCTGTTTTATCCAGCCCCCACACACCCTCACCCCCCCAAACTTAATAAAGGCTTTTTTAATTACCCTTGTTCCTCAGAGTAGAACCTGTCCTTCTGTCCAGGTAATTAGAATGTTCCACACATATCTAGAGCATTAAATCCTCCCATTTTGCAGGGATTCCCTTTGCCTAGAAAACAAATTGTCCTTGTGACTTGCATTTGCTGTTGCTGATGTCACATGTCACAATCAGCCTATTTGTTAATTTTGGCTTGGTTAACACTGGCAGTTACACTTTCTACCATCCATGATCTTCTAGGGAAAAAAAGGGCTTCAAATGTGTCTGCATATCTTATAAATGCCGACATTACCCAATATTTCCATTTAGTTCCTCTACTCATTAAAGCTAATCCTTATGAAAACATTTTGAGTGTAACAGTAATAACCCCTGGGCATAGGGATTAAAAGTGTTGGTCCTGAAGCCAGACTTCTTGGGTTCAAATCCCAGCTCCATCATTAATTAGCGTTATGACTTTAGGCAAATTAGCCTTTGTTATACTTCCAATTCCTCATCTATAAAGTGGAGGTAATAAGTGAAACCTATTTATAGAGATATCCTATAGTTAAAGGAGTTCATAAATTTAAAACATTTAAAAGACTGGCTGGCTCCTACTATTCAATTCATGTTATTATTATCTTGTGCATTTTTCTAAAATACAGCTTTCAAAGAGGATCCCCCCACCCCTGAATTCTTTAAAAATATTTTTTATAAGACTTGCTGTTCAAGAATATAAGTACCTATATACCTTTCCTATTACTCATTTATGTCTTCACTTCTTTTTCAATAATTCTCTTCTTATGTCCCAAAAGGATTTAATTGGGGAATAACAATCTCATCAGGTACCTTAATATCTATGTGCCAATTACTTTACATATGTTAATTTAATTCTAAACACAATTGTTTAGAAAGGCACAATCTTTCCCATTTTACCAATGAAGAGATTGAAACAAGAGTGGTTGTCTTGTTTCATATCAAACAGCTGGTTTCAGAGCAGAATTAGCACATAGGTTTTTCTGATTACAGACCTTAATCACCATACCACACTGACAAGTGTTTTCAGAAGATAATACCAGTGCAAGTGTGGAGTTTGGACTAAGGAAATGAGACTGGAAGTGGAAAATATTGGGATTGGGTCAGCTTCATGCACATACTTGAACATGTGAATGAAAATAAAACGAACAGAAATAAAAATAAGACTTACATGTAATAAGGGAGGTTTTGTTTTCAGAGACGTTAAAAACAGTATAAATTTCTTTGAATCCATTAGGAACTACTTGCCAGCTACTGGTTAAAAAGCCTTGACTACAGTAGCTTGAAGGAATTAGGATACTTAAATGAAGTCAGGCAGCTAGTAGGCAGTTATGAGAGCTGAGGCCTTTTCTGGCTTCCTCCTCCACCATCTTCAGGGTATGGATTCAATCCTTAAGTCATAAAATTGCTGCTGGGCTCAGGTCATCACGCCCACATTCCAAGCAGGGGAAAGAGGGAGAGTAACCAGAAAATAGACCAAATGGCTTTCATAAAAGTCCTCCTCAGTGACTTTTACTTACATATCTGCCACTCCACATACCAAGCCTGGGAATGTAGTTCTCCATTTGGGTTTATTGTCCAGGATTCTGCTACTAAAGGAGAGAAAAGTATTTAGGCAACCACAAGTCTCTCCCACTCCCTAATTATTATATGCTGTTTTTAATTTTTGTCACTTTTAAAAGAAATAAATGCAGGAGAAATAGTGCTAATTAACAAACAACACCGTGGTTGTATAAAGCAAAAAGTATAATTCTTTATTTCACTCCTGTCCTTGTCCCATTTCCTCTAGTTAACATTTATAAAGCCCAGAACATATTCTATAACAATAGGAATTAAGAAAGAGAAAACAGGGAAAACGGAGGAAAGAAATTAAGAAAACCAATCAAGAAAACTTCCTAGAACCAAAGGGCATGAGTTGCCAGACTGAAAGGAGTGACTGGATACAGAGAACACCATCGAAGACGCAGATCTGTATCAGAGACATCACGGAGAAACTTGAGAGTAGCACGGACAAGAAGATGATGTAAGATTTCAGATAAAAACAGGTCTCATACAATGGATCAGGGATCTTAATGGCTTTGGACTCTTCATCAGGAATATGTAAAGCAAATTTCTCCATGTGGACCTTTTCCACTGGGTTTCTTCAGTATGTTCGTCACAGAACAGCTGCATTTCTGCAAAGACTGATCCAAGGGAGCAAAGACGAAGCCACGCTATCCATTAAGGGCTCTGCTAGTACATTTTAAACTTTACCACAATTAAGTCCTTTCAGTTTTCCCCTGATAAATCTCATAGTTTAACTGAATCAAGCCTATTTGTTCTGTGTATGGACAAAATTTTATATATATATGAATAGTACTAATCTCCCAGGATCATATTTTTCTACTTCTGCCTCCCAATCTCCTCCCATTAGAAGAATCTAATGGATTCCTCTGTGTTCTTTCAACATGGACTTGACTTATAATAGATATGATTTAATGGCTTCTCCTAACTCAGGTTCAGCGATTCCCATCACTACTCTTATGGGAGCGCCAAAGGGGATCAATGTGTTACGGAACTTCACCCTTAAAGGATGCAAACAGCAGCCCCAATCTGTGTAAAAGATTCAGATCTTTAATGGGGTTCCCCCAACCTAACTACCTTCCATTAGAGGAAAATAAACTTCTGACCAAGTTTACTCCTTCAAAGCCTAGTTCAGGAGAAAGTATGTTTAAGGGCAAGGGGGAATGCTGATGTTCCCACTGGCTTCTTTCCTTCTAAGACCCAGAGGGGAGGGGATCTTACTGTTTTGGCTCAACTATCCTTTACTTAGAAAAACAAGTTTGGGGCATCTTGTGGCTCAGTTGTAAAGCATCTGCCTTCAGCTCGGGTTGTGATCCCAGAGTCCTGGCATCAAGCCCCATATTTGGCTCCCTGCTCAGCCTCGAACCTGCTTCTCCCTTTCCAGCTCCCCCGTGCTTGTGTTGCCCCTCGCTATCTCTCTCTCTTATAAATAAATAAAAAATTCTTTTTTTTTAATTTTTAAAAGATTTTATTTATTTATTTGACAGAGATCACAAGTAGACAGAGAGGCAGGCAGAGAGAGGAAGGGAAGCAGGCTTCCTGCTGAGCAGAAAGCCTGATGCGGGGCTCAAACCCAGGATCCTGGGATCATGACCCGAGCTGAAGGCAGTGGCTTAACCCACTGAGCCACCCAGGCGCCCCAAATAAATAAAAATTCTTAAAAACAACAACAACAACAACAAACAAGTTTAATTGGTGCACATGGATGGCTTGGTAGGTTAAGCGTCTGCCTTTGGCTCAGGTCATGATCTCAGGGTCCTGGAATGGAGCTCCGCATCAGGCTCCCTGCTCAGAGGGGAGTCTGTTTCTCCCTCCCCCTCTCCCTCTGCCTCCTTCCCAGTTTGTGCTCTCTCTCTCTCTAAAATAAATAAATAAAACCTTTTAAAAATAAAAAAGTAAAAGAAAAACAAGTTTAATAAAAGTATTTGTCAAGTGAGGTCCTTTTGAATAATAATACTAAGGTATATATTCAGAATTTTTAGTCAAAGCATCTGAATCCTGACCATATTTATATATTTAGTTGTTTAAGTATTTTTTTACATGATACAAAAATTACCTGTAGGGACATATCTCATATATGGGATGGAAATTATTTCATCTTTTTAGCTCAACATCAATGTTAGATAACCATATTAGAAAAAGGGAAATATCTTCTGCTCTACTCAGTTGAAAGTTGACGTTTTCTCTCATAGCATCCTGTTTTTTTTTCTAATTGTGACGATTTGCCATGTATATAAAAATTATACAAACATAAAGACACACACACACACACATACAAATGTGCTTGTTCTTAGATATTATCTTCTGAGCTTCACCTGGGTTTATGAATTTATAAACATTAATAGATGAAAATGAGGTAATGACTGTTTTACGTGTTATCAGCCATTTGGTCTAAGGGGCTACATTTGTGTCTTTAGAGGCCAGCACGGTGTTTTTTTGTTTTTGTTTTTTTTCAAAGATTTTATTTATTTGACAGACAGATCAAAAGTAGGCAGACAGGCAGGCAGAGACAGAGGGGGAAGCAGGCTCCCTGCTGAGCAGAGAGCCTGATGAGATAGGGGGCTTGATTCCGGGACCCTGAGATCATGACCTGAGCCAAAAGCAGAGGTATAACCCCCTGAGCCACCCAGGCACCCCACAGAGGCCAGCACAGTGTTTTAAAGAAGTTTGATTTTCAAAGCTTTTGGATGAAATATACATGTTATCTGCCTGAAGGCATTTGAGCTTGATAGGCGATAAAGCTGGCAGACATTTCTATTTATGTCATATTATTGAAATCATAGTTTGACTATCTACAGTATGTGAGTTAAGTATGCTGCCTCTTTTTAATACAGTGCATGAAAGTATTAATAATGCTATGTCCTAGGCACTTAAATAATTTCACCCATTGTTAACATGAAATTAGTAATATGTTTAGAAGTCTTAAGAAATATGAAAGAGCTACAATTTAGTTCAAAATATTGGAAGTTCACAAAAATAGCTAATCAAACAGATGAGACAATGTATCTATGATGCAAAGATAAAAAATATTAGGGGGCGCCTGGGTGGCTCAGTGGGTTAAGCCGCTGCCTTCGGCTCAGGTCATGATCCCAGGTCCTGGGTTCGAACCCCGCATCAGGCTTTCTGCTCAGCAGGGAGCCTGCTTCCTCCTCTCTCTCTGCCTGCCTCTCTGCCTACTTGTGATTTCTCTCTGTCAAATAAATAAATAAAATCTTAAAAAAATATATTAGTAAAGAATATTTGGAAATGAAAACTAAAACACCAGATTCAGATATTGTAATCAATGTAGAGAATGATATTGTATAAAATACAAATTTCAGCTAGATATTTTTATGTTGAGATTTATGGGAGACTGTAATAAAACATGTTGAATACACATAATACATTATTAGTAACTAATAAAATAGTTTACTAATAACTATTAAGATAATGTGTTAATAATAGTTAATAACTTCTAAAAACTGTTAAGCCACAATCACATATTTGTTTTGGGGTTTATTATTTGGTACCTGTGTATCCCAATGTAGTACAAATTCCATGAGGGCTGGGCTGTCTGCTTTATCACTAGGTCATATTCTGTACTTAACACGCCTATTGTCACATAGAAGGTCCTCAGTGAACGTTTGTTCCATGAATGGCCAGGTCATAGGTTCAGTTGAGTGATCTGTGGTCCCTTTGATCTGTTATTATTGCACAATACTTTACAGATCTTGATGGAAACTACTGAAATAGGGATATTAAGTGGCGAATGCTGCCACTATAAAGAGACTTAAGGTATTTATCCATTAGCTGATATACAAAATGGAAACTTGGCACATGAAAAGTGATTTCAGGTTTTTAAGTCCCAACTTGGCAGATGAAAAAATTATTTAAGAGTGTAAAGCACGGAACACCTGGGTGGTTCAGTCGGGTAAGCAATCGACTCTTGATTTCAGCTCAGGTCATGATTCTCAAGATTGTGAGATTGAGCCTTATGAAGGGCTCTGTGCTGGGCAATGAGCCTGCTTCGGATCCTCTCTCTCCCTCTCCCTCTGCTGCTCCTCCCCCACTCATGTGTGTGCTCTCTCTCTTTAAAAAAAAAAAAAAAAAGTATGGGACGCCTGGGTGGCTCAGTTGGTTAAGCCGCTGCCTTCGGCTTAGGTCATGATCCCAGCGTGCTGGGATCGAGTCCCACATCAGGCTCCTTGTTCTGTGGGGAGCCTGCTTCTCCCTCTGCCTCTGCCTGCCACTCTGTCTGCCTGTGCTCGCTCTCTCTCTCTCTCTCTCTCTGACAAATTGATAAATAAAATCTTAAAAAAAAAAGTATAAAGCACAATGTTTAAAAATGTAAATACAACATTTGAATTAACATTGATAATGACCTAAAATCAAAGCAAGTAAAAATGAAGGTTTGGTGTATACCATGAAACAGAATAGTCTTATAAAAGAACTGTCTGGTCATGAGGATTAGTAGCTAGCGAGAAGTAGGAGGAGACGCAGAGGAATCTAATCTGATTGAATTGGAGGTTAGCGGTGCCTTTGACTTTCCTAGGCACAGAAGAGAAGAAATAGATTTGGGGATAAATAATAAGATCTGCTTGGGAATACACTGAATTTGAGGTGTATGTGGGGCATTCATATGGAATATATACATATAGCATATATATATATATATCTTAATTTTGCTGCTAACTTGCTAAAACTTTTACTCAAACTATAAAGAAAAAAAACAGCATGAAAATACCTTTTTAGCATCTTTATAAAAATACAGGTTGTTTAGCACAGTTTAAATTCCAATTTAAATTCCAATTTAAAACCTATCTCGTGGTTCTCTTCCTCAGGTAATATATAATAGAATGGACTTTTTTTCTTTTGGAAGCAAATTATTTTCCAGATATAAACCCGCCACCAACAACACAGGATTAAGTATTCACCCCTCTTTAAAGTTAAGCCGAGGTTCAGTCTTCAGGAGAAATTAATTTTGTCTTCATTTAGTAGCTTGGAAGATGGTGAGTTGTTTTTTAAATAAGCAGGATCAAATTAGTCAGTTTTGCAGTACAGGGAAATCCAACTTTTACGGGAGAGTTATTACCCTGAAAGTAAGTAACTCTGGAGACCAGCAATCAGGTGTAACTAAGTGAACAACAGCCAGCTTTCATCTATGCAAGAACGCACATTATCTTAGACCCACAAAGAAGAAAGGGCTGCTGGTACCTTTGGGCAAAGGTAAAGAAGCACTTTAGATATTTATTAACTCACTTGATCCTCATAACAATTATATGAGATATTATCATGCCATTTTGCAGGTGAGGAAGCAGGATGAAATAATGTGCCCAGGGTCACATGCTAGTAAATGGTTCAACTGGAATTTTAACCCACGAAATTCCAGCCCCAGTGTCTACCCTCTTACCCACTACAATAAACTTCTTAAATATGGGAAGTCCTAACGCTGACATGAAAAATCTGGAAATGAAACTGCATCAGTGGAAACACTTGATCTACTTTTATTTTCCGGGATAGTTTCAATTCAGTGAAATTTTGTATTTCAATAAATGTTAATTCACTAAATAAAATGGTGTGACTTGCTCCTTCCAATGGCAGTTTAGTAATGTCAAGATTTCTCTGCCTCTCCCAGCTTTCTGACGATGGGTAAATCATTTAATTGCCACTTGACTCAATTTCTGTATTATTGATAAATAATGGTTTACCAACAATCTTTATACACTTTTAAGGATTAAATAGGATTAGGCAAGTAAAGCTTTAAAACAGTGCTTACGCGGGGGGGGGGGGGGGGGGGGGGCGGGGAACGCAGTGCTTGTTGTATAAACATTAGTTATTATGCCTTTTAAGACTTTTTTGGTCAATAAATCACAAAACTAAAATTTCAATGTTTTATTGGAAAATCTGATTACAGCTGGGCTTACTCTCTCACAGTTTCCATTTATCCTTTCTTTCCATATTCCCCTTTATTATCTCTTATACTACAAAAGGTTAGGAAAAGATGAAATATTCATTTTCTTAACAAATATTTGAGTGCATAGGAGGTACTGGCATTATAAAGGTGATGAAGACAGATGTGGTTTCTTAGGGAACTTACTATCTGGAAGTCAAGAGAAACACTATTCTTAAAAGCATTACCTAGGTCTGGAAAAGTAAATCTAAACGTTCTTGACGGGAAGAAAATGAGGAGGCTAAAACAGAAGGCACAAAACGTGGTGCAGATTGGAGACGTGATACTCATCAGGGTTGCAAATGACAAATCCTGCTCCCAAGTTTCACATTAGCAACTAAGTAACGTGTGAGGAGTTGAGATTCCTTCTGTGGCCGGTAGCCATCGTTCCGAAGGTAACCCAGCCCTTGCTGGAGAAGCTGATTGCTTATTGGCCACGTGGTTACACCTAAACTACGTTTCAACCTGCGTTCTGTTTAGCCACACCCTTTCACCTTAACCACACCTCTTGATTCACGAAGCTCTTCGTCAGCAAAGGAAATATCGCGAGAAGTCTACATTGCCTCCCATTTGACGTTTTCAGCGGTAGTTGTCGCTTTTATTCTCGCGATATTTTCGGGTAAGCGGGAGCCCGGGCGACCCGGGCTTCTGTGAAACATGGCGGTCGGCTGATTCCGTAACACAAGGTAAAATACTGAAACCCTGTTGGGTGCTGTTTTCCCGATTGTTCCAAGGCTGTTCAGGGCGTGAATGTGGTTAAGGGGGCTGAGAATCTGTCACGAGATTGGCTCCCTGTCTTCATCACTCTCCTTTGGGAAGAGGGCCGGACTGGGGAGCCGCTCCACCTACCCCGGGGGCGTTGCTGGCAGGACCCTGGGTAGCGCTGCGCCTGGGAGACCCCATCTCCCCAGTCCTGTGTCTCTGCGCTATCTTGCAACTTGAAGGAGTTTAAGTGCTTCCCCGATAGCTGCTGACCCTGACCCATTGCTTCTCGCAGTGGGTCCTCTGGTCCTTAGTGGGTCCTCTGGTCCTCAGAGAGAAGGGTCCCGTATTATGAAGACCAGCCAGATCGTGGACCCATTCTCCCGGGTGTCTGGCTCCCCACCCCCATTCAGGAAAATACCAAATTCTTGGCAGCCGGTTGCTCACTTTAAGAAAGACCTAGGTCTTGGCCTCGCCTCGAAAGAGTTTCTAGCGCCGCTTGGGGAAGTGAGAAAGGGGCAGGGCTGGCGAGATGCTGTAGGAGAGAGGTTTGAGTGTTAACTACTTTACTTATAACCTTCTAGGGTTAAGAAAACTTTGGAAGGTAACTTTTTAATTCAAGGTAGAAAATAGCCTTAGGTATAGTAGTATATGGAGTTGATAGGTTATTGAGAAAACTTGTTTAAGTTTTATATTTAGAATTTAGTGCCCTCAACACAACGCAAAGTTACATAGTATCTGTTAAAATGTTTCAAGACTGGCTTTCAGAAGCAGTTAAAGATACATTTAAAAACAAGATTTGTTCATTTGTTTGAAGTTGTATTTAAGTTGTTGCCTAGCCTGATACGTTGAACTCTGGTATATAGCCGTTAAAAGAAATGAGTCAGACTGTTCACTGAAGAATTCAGGAGATGCTTGTTTTGTTTATCGATATCTTTAAATTGATGCAGTTATTCCAGTTGTCCTAGAGGAAAAACATGAAAAAAATAAATTTCATGGTTTGGGGGGAATGGGGAAGAGAGGAGTTTTGTTTTGTTTTGTTTTTGATAATAAACTTTAGTACACAACTGAGTTGAAGTGGGTTGAGGGTACAGATCTTTAAAAAACATATCAAGCTTGAAAGATCTCTCAAAGGAAATCAGACCTAGTCTGGAACATCAAAAGAAAAAAAGAATTAGAAAAAATATATAAATTTATTTTATTTAGGGATTAATGGTTTTATTAGAAGAAATAGTGAAACTTATTTTTAATGACAGTTACATTTAGGCAGTCTGCCAGCTAACAAATACTATTTAACAAGTTTTTCGGTATTTATTCTGATTTTTCCTCTTAATGTCATTAACTTCTTTGTGTTTTAGTTTCCTTGTCTGCAAAATTGGAATGATAACATCTAACTCATAGGATTGTTGGTGAGGATTAAATGAGTGAACACATGCACTTAGAACAATGCCTGTCATACAGTTAACATTCATTCAGTATTCACTCTTGTTATTTAAAAATTTTTGTTTCCTAACTTCGTAGTTACTCACAAGATAATTCCTTGGGGGGCATCTGGGTGGCTCAGTGGGTTAAAGCCTCTGCCTTCAGCTCAGGTCATGATCTCAGGGTCCTGGGATCGAGCCCCACATCGGGCTCTCTGCTCAGCCGGGAGCCTGCTTTCCCCCCCCCCCCCCGTCTGCCTCTCTGCCTACTTGTGAGCTTTGTCAAATAAATAAAATCTTAAAAAAAAAAAAAGGTATTTCCTTGGTACTTAGTCAACATATAGACTGAAGAAGGTGCTTTCTAATGTAATTTCTTTCTGATCCCAAAAGAAATTAAACACTCTTCTTCTATATAGTTAGTATGTCTGTAAACTCCATCTTCCAATGGCTTGCATTCTTAAGCTGTTCTCCTTTCAGTTACTAAGGTACCAATTCCTTCTTTCTACTACTCCATACAGTCTTATTATAGTCTAGGTTAGTGCTGCTCTTGGTGCCCTGTAAACCCATTCTTGTATTTGGAGACATTCATTCTATTATAAATGTATTTCATGTGTCCCTGACCTTTTCCACTTCACTTTTGTACACTTTTATTGAGTAGTTAGTACAGTCAAGCTGTTATTTGAGGAGGATTATATTTATCTTTGCTTCACGTTGCTCCCAGGCACTTCCAAATTGTTGTGTTGCCATCACCCTATAGCCTCTTAGCTTTTCTATCAATTTATATCAACCTCAGTCTATTCATGATACTATTAAATAACCTTAGATACTATACCACTTTCCTCAAGGATTTTAAGATAAATTTCAAATATCCTACAAATCTTTGCATTTCTTTTGAGAATTAGAAACATTTACCAATTGACTCATTTTTATCTTTGTTAGAAACTGTGAGGTAGCCATTATGCCTCCCTACCTCCTTTAAAAGTAAAATGTAATAGATACTGGGATGTTGAGGATCTTTCCAAATTTGTGACATGGCTAGTAAGTGACTAGATATTAACCCACGTTTTTTTCGGGTCACAAAAGTTGTATTTATACCATCTTACTCAGCTTCTAAGTATACCTTTTTTTTTTTTTTAAAATCACTTAGAATGTTACTATATTTATTTGAATTATGTTGGGATAAATATATTTTTTAATTTTTTATTTTATTTACTTTATAAAATATCAGACTTTAATCCAGCAATACCAATAATTACATTAAAAGAAAATGGATTAAATACTGAAAGGGCAGATAGTAAACGACTGGTTTTAAAAAGCATATTCCAGGGGCGCCTGGGTGGCTCAGTGGGTTAAGCCGCTGCCTTTGGCTCAGGTCATGATCCCAGGTCCTGGGTTCGAGCCCCACATCGGGCTTTCTGCTCAGCAGGAAGCCTGCTTCCTCCTCTCTCTCTCTGCCTGCCTCTCTGCCTACTTGTGATTTCTCTCTGTCAAATAAATAAATAAAATCTTTAAAAAAAAAAAAAAAGCATATTCCAACTAAATGCTGTCTACAATATAGGTACGCTAAAAAAGACATACAGAGATTAAAAATAAAAGGATGGATGATCACATCATCCATCTAACAGGAGTTAGATTTAAAAAACTGTTATGGCTATATTAATATAAAACAAGGTGTAATTCAAAACAGGGAGTATTACAAGAAATAAAGAGGTTGTTACAAAATAATAAGCTCAGTCAATAGAATGCATAACAAGCTTAAATATGTATCTAATAAAAGATCAAAAAATATTAAACAAAAACTGATGGAAGTAAATGGAGAAACAGATAAATCTGTAATCATAATTGTAGTGTTAAACACCCTTTCATAGTTACTAATAGAACAAATATATTAAAACAATACAAATATACAGGATGTGAAAAACATTACCAGTCATTATCAGACATTAACATAAACCTACAAAAAAACCAAATTCTTGATAGGTGCAAATAGAACATTCACCAAGATAAAGCATGTACCAGATATACAATAAATCTCAGTGGACTTCAAAAAACTGAAATCTTACAGAATATGTTCTATGACCACATGGAATTTAATTAGAAAATAATAAAAATAAGATATTTAAAAATTTCTCAAATATTTGGAAATAAAGCAACACATCTCTAAATAAACATAACTGGAAAAAATCACAAAGGTATTTTCAACTGAATAACAATAAATGTAAAACATATCAAAATTTGTGAGCTTCTGTGAAGCAGTTCTTAAAAGGAAATTTATACATTTAAGTGTCAGTATTGGAAAAGAAGAAAGTTATAAAGTGAAGTATTTAACTTTACATCTTAAGAAAGTAAAAACAAAACAAAACAAAAAACCCAAAAACCCCATAAATTATATGCAAAGCAAGTAGAAAAAAGGAAACAATAATGAACAGAAGTCTATGACTGACAGAGAAATTAAACCCAAATTTGGTTCTTTAAATAACTTATAAGCCTGATAATCCTCTATGAAGACTAATGAATTTTTTTTTATTAATTTTATTTTTTTTAAACATATAATATATTTTTATTCCCAGGGGTACAGGTCTGTGAATCGCCAGGTTTACACACTTCACAGCCCTCGCCATAGCACATACCCTCCCCAATGTCCATAACCCCACCCCCCTTCTCCCAACCCCCTTCCCCCCGCAACCCTCAGTTTGTTTTGTGAGATTAAGAGTCACTTATGGTTTGGGGATAAATAGTTTTAAAGACAACATGAACGCTATTGTAAAAAGTCTACGTTTTAAAGTGAAAAGAATAAGTACTTTTGGAGGGATATCTAGTATATGTCAAGTGAAACTAAGTTATCTTTCATAATAAAACTTTAGTGTAAAGTATTTTAATGCAATATAATCAAGTAATTTAAAGTTACAGATAAGTTTTGCTTTTTGTTTCTGAAGTTCACTGATGGCCTGAATAATATCTGTCCTGTGTCCTTTCTCATTCTTACTAATGGCTTGTGTGAGTTTCATAGGGCTGCTGTAGCAAAGTACCATAAACTGGTTGGCTTAAAAACCTCAACATGTATTCTCTCAGAGTTCTGGAGCCTAGCTGACTGAAATTAAGGTCTCAGCAGGGCCGTGTTCCCTCTGAAGGCTCTGGGAAATAATCCTTTCTTGTTTCTTGTAGCATCTGGATAATCCTTGGCTCTTCTTGGTTTTTGGGTGCATCCTTCTAATCTCTGCCTGTCTTCATGTGGCATTCTCTCCTGGTTACATGTCTTCACCTGGCCTTCTTACAAGAACACCAGTCACTGGATTTTGGGCCACCCTAATCCAGTATGATTTCATCTCAACTAATTACATCTTCAAAGACCCAAATATTTCCAAATAAGGCCCATTCACAAATACCAGGATTAGGACTTCATTGTCTCCTTTTAGAGAACACACTTCAGCCTGCAACATGGTCATATGTGTTAACCAATTAAATATTTCTCAGATTGCCACGTATGTATTAAACATAGAAGTTAGCTCATAAAATGTGGGTAGCAGGAGTAAAATTGTTTCTCCATTTTTATTTGGAGAAGTAGTTAAACTTAAGCAGACTAAAAGGTATCATGAATTCTGTGTTTTAATTTTGGCAAAGCATCTCATAGTCTCATTATATTCAGATGGATGCAATGATTAAATATGGGCTGTATGACATTACTTAGATTGAGTAATGATTGTATGTGTCTGTGTTCCACCATGAAAGGTGGTTTCTTATTTTTTTTAGGCAGTTTTTCAAAGCATTGTCTTAGTATCCGCTGTTGTCAGTGACTCCCTGGACTTTTTTTGTTTTGCCTCTTAATATACATGGTGGTTTAGGGGAGAAATGGAAGAAAATGGGTATGTTACTGGAGAATGGGAAAGTATAAAGAGCAGCACCAACCAGTGGGCAAATGAATCAAATGCAGTGGCTTGTAAATTATTACTTTTGTGGACCAGTACACAAAACAGGGAAAGGGGCTGCATTTGAGGACTGATGTAGAATTGCAGTTTTTTTTTTTAATTAAAAAAAATTTTTTTTAAATTTTAAAAAAATTTTTGTAAATAAAACCCCCCTCCCCCCATCAACCCTCACTTTGTTTTGTGAGATTAAGAGTCACTTATGGTTTGTCTCCCTCCCAATCCCATCTTGTTTCATTTACTCTTCTCCTATCCCCTTAACCCCCCATGTTGCATCTCCTCTCCCTCATATCAGGGAGATCATATGATAGTTGTCTTTCTCCTATTGACTTATTTCGCTAAGCATGATACCCTCTAGTTCCATCCACGTCGTCGCAAATGGCAAGATTTCATTTCTTTTGATGGCTGCATAGTATTCCATTGTGTATATATACCACATCTTCTTTATCCATTCGTCTGTTGATGGACATCTAGGTTCTTTCCATAGTTTGGCTATTGTAGACATTGCTGCTATAAACATTCAGGTGCACGTGCCCCTTCGGATCACTACGTTCGTATCTGTAGGGTAAATACCCAGCAGTGCAATTGCTGGGTCATAGGGTAGTTCTATTTTCAACATTTTGAGGAACCTCCATGCTGTTTTCCAGAGTGGTTGCACCAGCTTGCATTCCCACCAACAGTGTAGGAGGGTTCCCCTTTCTCCGCATCCTCGCCAGCATCTGTCATTTCCTGACTTGTTCATTTTAGCCATTCTGACTGGTGTGAGGTGATATCTCATGGTGGTTTTGATTTGTATTTCCCTGATGCCGAGTGATATGGAGCACTTTTTCATGTGTCTGTTGGCCATCTGGATGTCGTCTTTGCAGAAATGTCTGTTCATGTCCTCTGCCCATTTCTTGATTGGATTATTTGTTCTTTGGGTGTTGAGTTTGCTAAGTTCTTTATAGATTTTGGACACTAGACCTTTATCTGATATGTCATTTGCAAATATCTTCTCCCATTCTGTCAGTTGTCTTTTGGTTTTGTTCACTGTTTCCTTTGCTGTGCAAAAGCTTTTGATCTTGATAAAATCCCAAAAGTTCATTTTTGCCCTTGCTTCCCTTGCCTTTGGTGATGTTCCTAGGAAGATGTTGCTGCGGCTGAGGTCGAAGAGGTTGCTGCCTGTGTTCTCCTCGAGGATTTTGATGGATTCCTTTCTCACATTGAGATCCTTCATCCATTTTGAGTCTATTTTCATGTGTGGTGTAAGGAAATGATCCAATTTCATTTTTCTGCATGTGGCTGTCCAATTTTCCCAACACCATTTATTGAAGAGGTTGTCTTTTTTCCATTGGACATTCTTTCCTGCTTTGTCGAAGATGAGTTGACCATAGAGTTGAGGGTCTATTTCTGGGCTCTCTATTCTGTTCCATTGATCTATGTGTCTGTTTTTGTGCCAGTACCATGCTGTCTTGATGATGACAGCTTTGTAATAGAGCTTGAAGTCCGGAATTGTGATGCCACCGACTTTGGCTTTCTTTTTCAATATTCCTTTGGCTATTCGAGGTCTTTTCTGGTTCCATATGAATTTTAGGATTATTTGTTCCATTTCTTTGAAAAAAATGGATGGTACTTTGATAGGAATTGCATTAAATGTGTAGATTGCTTTAGGTAGCATAGACATTTTCACAATATTTATTCTTCTAATCCAGGAGCATGGAACATTTTTCCATTTCTTTGTGTCTTCCTCAATTTCTTTCATGAGTACTTTATAGTTTTCTGTGTATAGATTCTTAGTCTCTTTGGTTAGGTTTATTCCTAGGTATCTTATAGTTTTGGGTGCAATTGTAAATGGGATTGACTCCTTAATATCTCTTTCTTCTGTCTTGTTGTTGGTGTAGAGAAATGCAACTGATTTCTGTGCATTGATTTTATATCCTGACACTTGACTGAATTCCTGTACAAGTTCTAGCAGTTTGGGAGTGGAGTCTTTGGGTTTTCCACATATAGTATCATATCATCTGCGAAGAGTGATAGTTTGACTTCTTCTTTGCCGATTTGGATGCCTTTAATTTCCTTTTGTTGTCTGATTGCTGAGGCTAGGACTTCTAGTACTATGTTGAATAGCAGTGGTGATAACGGACATCCCTGCCGTGTTCCTGACCTTAGCGGAAAAGCTTTCAGTTTTTCTCCATTGAGAATGATATTTGCGGTGGGTTTGTCATAGATGGCTTTGATGATATTGAGGTATGTGCCCTCTATCCCTACACTTTGAAGAGTTTTGATCAGGAAGGGATGCTGTACTTTGTCGAATGCTTTTTCAGCATCTATGGAGAGTATCATATGGTTCTTGTTCTTTCTTTTATTAATGTGTTGTATCACATTGATTGATTTGCGGATGTTGAACCAACCTTGCAGCCCTGGAATAAATCCCACTTGGTCGTGGTGAATAATCCTTTTAATGTACTGTTGAGTCCTATTGGCTAGTATTTTGGTGAGAATTTTTGCATCTGTGTTCATCAAGGATATTGGTCTATAGTTCTCTTTTTTGATGGGATCCTTCTCTGGTATTGGGTCAAGGTGATGCTGGCCTCATAAAATGAATTTGGAAGTTTCCTTCCATTTCTATTTTTTGGAACAGTTTCAGGAGAATAGAAATTAGTTCTTCTTTAAATGTTTGGTAGAATTCCCCCGGGAAGCCGTCTGGCCCTGGGCTTTTGTTTGTTTGGAGATTTTTGATGACTGTTTCAATCTCCTTACTGGTTATGGGTCTGTTCAGGCTTTCTATTTCTTCCTGGTTCAGTTGTGGTAGTTTATATGTCTCTAGGAATGCATCCATTTCTTCCAGATTGTCAAATTTGTTGGCGTAGAGTTGCTCATAGTATGTTCTTATAATTGTCTGTATTTCTTTGGTGTTTGTTGTGATCTCTCCTCTTTCATTCATGATTTTATTTATTTGGGTCCTTTCTCTTTTCTTTTTGAGAAGTCTGGCCAGGGGTTTATCAATCTTATTAATTCTTTCAAAGAACCAGCTCCTAGTTTCGTTGATTTGTTCTATTGTTTTTTTGGTTTCCATTTCATTGATTTCTGCTCTGATCTTTATGATTTCTCTTCTCCTGCTGGGTTTAGGGTTTCTTTCTTGTTCTTTCTCCAGCTCCTTTAGGTGTAGGGTTAGGTTGTGTACCTGAGACCTTTCTTGTTTCTTGAGAAAGGCTTGTACCACTATATATTTTCCTCTCAGGACTGCCTTTGTTGTGTCCCACAGATTTTGAACCATTGTGTTTTCATTATCATTTGTTTCCATGAATTTTTTCAATTCTTCTTTAATTTCCTGGTTGACCCATTCATTCTTTAGAAGGATGCTGTTTAGTCTCCATGTATTTGGGTTCTTTCCAAATTTCCTCTTGTGATTGAGTTCTAGCTTCAGAGCATTGTGGTCTGAAAATATGCATCGAATGATCCCAATCTTTTGATACCGGTTGAGACCTGATTTAGGACCGAGGATGTGATCTATTCTGGAGAATGTTCCATGTGCACTAGAGAAGAATGTGTATTCTGTTGCTTTGGGATGGAATGTGAATATATCTGTGATGTCCATCTGGTCCAGTGTATCATTTAAGGCCTTGATTTCCTTGTTGATCTTTTGCTTGGATGATCTGTCCATTTCAGTGAGGGGAGTGTTAAAATCCCCTACTATTATTGTATTCTTGTCGATGTGTTTCTTTGATTTTGTTATTAATTGGTTTATATAGTTCGCTGCTCCCACGTTAGGGGCATAGATATTTAAAATTGTTAGATCTTCTTGTTGGACAGTTCCTTTGAGTATGATAGAGTGTCCTTCCTCATCTCTTATTATAGTCTTTGGCTTAAAATCTAATTGATCTGATCTAAGGATTGCCACTCCTGCTTTCTTCTGATGTCCATTAGCATGGTAAATTCTTTTCCACCCCCTCACTTTAAACCTGGAGGTGTCTTCGGGTTTAAGATGAGTTTCTTGTAGGCAACATATAGATGGGTTTTGTTTTTGTATCCATTCTGATACCCTGTGTCTTTTGATTGGGGCATTTAGCCCATTAACATTCAGGGTAAGTATTGAGAGATATGAATTTAGTGCCATTGTATTGCCTGTAAGGTGACTGTTATTGTATATTGTTTCTGTTCCTTTCTGATCTACTAGTTTTAGGGTCTCTCTTTGCTTAGAGGACCCCTTTCAATATTTCCTGTAGAGCTGGTTTGGTATTTGCAAATTCTTTCAGTTTTTGTTTGTCCTGGAAGCTTTTAAACTCTCCTTCTATTTTCAATGATAGCTGGATATAGTATTCTTGGCTGCATGTTTTTCTTGTTTAGTGCTCTGAATATATCACGCCAGCTCTTTCTGGCCTGCCAGGTCTCTGTGGATAAGTCTGCTGCCAATCTAATATTTTTACCATTGTATGTTACAGACTTCTTTTCCCGGGCTGCTTTCAGGATTTTCTCTTTGTCACTAAGACTTGTAAATTTTACTATTAGGTGACGGGGTGTGGACCTATTCTTATTGATTTTGAGGGGGGTTCTCTGAACCTCCTGGATTTTGATGCTTGTTCCCTTTGCCATATTGGGGAAATTCTCTCCAATAATTCTCTCCAATATACCTTCTGCTCCCCTCTCTCTTTCTTCTTCTTCTGGAATCCCAATTATTCTAATGTTGTTTTGTCTTATGGTGTCACTTATCTCTCGAATTCTCCCCTCGTGGTCCCATAGCTGTTTGTCCCTCTTTTGCTCAGCTTCTTTATTCTCTGTCATTTGGTCTTCTATATCGCTAATTCTTTCTTCTGCCTCATTTATCCTAGCAGTGAGAGCCTCCATTTTTGATTGCACCTCATTAATAGCTTTTTTGATTTCAACTTGGTTAGATTTTAGTTCTTTTATTTCTCCAGAAAGGGCTTTTATATCTCCTGAGAGGGTTTCTCTAATATCTTCCATGCCTTTTTCAAGCCCGGCTAGAACCTTGAGAATCGTCATTCTGAACTCTAGATCTGACATATTACCAATGTCTGTATTGATTAGGTCCCTAGCCTTTGGTACTGCCTCTTGTTCTTTTTTTTGTGGTGAATTTTTCCGCCTTGTCATTTTGTCCAGATAAGAGTATATGAAGGAGCAAGTAAAATACTAAAAGGGTGGCAACAACCCCAGGAAAATATGCTTTAGCCAAATCAGAAGAGATCCCAAATCGTGAAGGGGGAGAAAGGGGATAAAAAGAGGTTCAGAAAAAAAAAAAAAAAAGAAACAATTAAAAAAAGTAAACCAATAAAGAAAAAATATAAAAAGGAAAAAAAATATATATATTAGATAAACTAGTTAAAAAACGTTAAAAAAGAAAAGGGTAAAGTTACAAAAATTTAGCCGAAGAAGAGAAAAAAAAAATTGAAAAAGAAAAAAAATTAACTGCAAGGCTAAAGAATCATGGGGAGAAAGCCATGAGTTCCGTGCTTTGCTTTCTTCTCCTCTGGAATTCCGCTGCTCTCCTTGGTATTGAAACTGCATTCCTTGGTACGTGAACTTGGTCCTGGCTGGGTTTCTTGTTGATCTTCTGGGGGAGGGGCCTGTTGTAGTGATTCTCAAGTGTCTTTGCCCCAGGCGGAGTTGCACCGTCCTTACCAGGGGCCGGTCTGAGTAATCCGCTCGGGTTTGCTTTTGGGAGCTTTTGTTCCCTGAGCGCTTTCCATAGAGTTCTGGAGGATGGGAATGAAGCTGGCGGCCTCCCGGTCTCCGGCCCGGAGGAGCCGAGAGCCCGGGGCCCCACTCCTCAGTGCACCCCCAGAGAACAGCGCCCAATTACTCCCGTCACCCTGGCCTCTGGCCACGCTCCGAGCTGACCGAGCCTGCGACCAGTTCAAGGTAACCCCGAGTTTAGAGCTCACTCCTCAGCTCTGTCTCTGTAGCTGGCTTCCCCGTTCTAATACCTGTAAGCTCTGTGACACTCAGACACCCCCGATCCTTCTGTGACCCTGCGGGACCCAAGGCCACACTGACCCCGCGTGGGCTTCACCCCAGTTAAGCCTCTGGAGCGATGTCCCTCAGTGGAACAGACTTTTAAAAGTCCTGATTTTGTGCTCTGTTGCTCCGCCGCTCACCGGGAGCCGGCCCCTCCCCCCGCGGTCTATCTTCCAGTCGCTTTGGATTCACTTCTCTGCCAGTCCTACCTTTCAGAAAGTGGTTGATTTTCTGTTTCTAGAGTTGCTGTTCTTCTCTTCGATCTCCTGTTGGATTTGTAGGTGTTTGTAATCTTTAGATAAGCTATCTAGCTGATCTCCCGCTACCTGAAGTAGTCTCAGCCTGCTCCTCTGTCATCTTGACTCCTCCCCCTCGAATTGCAGTTTTTAATCCAAAAATCAAAACAAACCAAAACGTCTGTTATCTACCTTTATCATTTCATAAAAGAAAGAACATTTTGACACATTAAAAAAAAAGAAGGAAATAATCTTGAATATAAGATTTTTAAATTGACTATATTTATCTTTAAAAGTTTCCTGTATTGTCCTTGGTTTTTTCATTAAGGTTCAAAAAAGAAAATTTTATAACAGAATGGCAGTGACTTCTGGAAATCAGTGGTCTAGGATATTTTCTTTCTTTCTTTCTTCCTTCCTTCCTTTCTTGCTTTTTAAAGTTTATTTATTTGAGTGAGAAAGAGCACAGGCAGGGTTGAGGGTTGTGGGGAGAGGGAGAGGGAAGGAGTCTTAAGCCCACTCTTCCTTGAGAACAGCCCAGTGTGGGGCTTGATCTCATGACCCTGAGATCATGAGCTGAGGTGAAACCAAGAGTTGGATGCTTAACTAACTGAGCCACCCAGGTGGCCTAATCTAGGGTATTTCTAAATGCATTTCTTAAAATGACTGACCAAGCTAGATGGAGAAGCATATAAATTGGGAATGGGAGCAGTGGAACTGGATACTGGGAGAAGTCCTAGGGGTTGGAAACATAGGGATAATGAAGAACAAATTCTGTCCTAGTTAGGAAATTAAAGAGCCTGAAGGATAATTGATTCTGCTCAGAGAGGAAAATTAGTGTTTTAGATTTTGGAAATCAAGCAGTTCTAGAAGTTAAGAGGAGCCAAAACATGGTCTTGCTTTATGTGGGTTTGCATAGATCTAAGTCACTGGCATTGAAGATCCGTCACACTTACATGGCAAAAGCATTGTCATTGTGAATGAATGCCATTCATTCACATCCTGTGGAGGATGAGTGTCATAGGGTCATGACTTGCAAAGGATTGTGATGGAATGGGGAAGAAGAGAAGCATATTGAATGATCCAGGTGCTAGAGTCATTAAGGAGATTTTAAATATATCCAGATGTTAGTAGAAGATGATCATAAGTACTCGTCAGTGTACACTGTGGTTTGGAGCATGGACTCTTCAGCCTAGCTGCTTGGGATCGAATCTAGGTTCTATCACTTGCTGTGTAGCCCTGCAAAAATTACTTGATTGTTCTGTACCTCAGTTTCTTTATAAATGAGCAAAAATAGTATCTACTTCATAGAGTCTTTTAGAGGGGTAAGTGAATAAATATATACAATCCTTCAAATAATACCTAACACATAGTATGAGGGCTATAATTCTGTATAGTATGTGTTTATTATTAGAAGTAGAAGGGAAGAGGTGATTGAGAAGTCATAATATGATATATAAAACATGTGCTGGATATATAAAACCCTATGAGTCTCAGAAGTGAAGTGAGGAGTTGAAGGGAATTACCACCATGAAAATGTAAAGTTTCATGAAGAAAGCAGGTAAAAGGATGCTTTTAGAAAAACTAGAAGTTATTGGATAATTGGTTCATTGATCAGAACAGTGCCTCTGTGGAGTTGAGTGGCAAGTATTGGGGATAGAATGAGTTTCTTAGATGTAGGTTAGTGCTGATCTAATGGGAATGGGACAGTAGTGGCAGAGGGGCAAGGTGCTCCAGTCTAAAAGAGTGATCGTGGAAAATAAGAATGGAGGCTACTAGATAGAGGCTGGGAAGTAGCTAGGTGGGGGGGGGGTGCTGAATAAGCTGTATGAATTGTTAGGTTTGTAAAACCAGTTGCTGTCCTATCTTTATATATGATTTAAAAGAAAGCATTCATAAAGCTTCTAAAAATAAAGTTTAGGAGTAAAATTCGGTTTTATTCATTTGCTTAACAATGCTATCTATACCTGTTATGTGCCAACCACTGTTCTAAGTACTAGAACTGCTAGAGTGAAAAAAACAAACTGCTCTCCTTGTGGATCTTATATTTTTATATATTTACTTATATAACTGTTTTAATTCAAAGCTGTGCTGTCGTACGTATTTCTGGGGAAATTTCCTTCCTTCCTTTTTTGGGGAATGTCCCTTCTCCCCTCCCTCCTTCCCTTCCTTCCTTCCTTTTTTCCCCTTTGTATTTATTAAATACCATTGTGCCAGGCATTGGAGATATACAGATCAGGGGAGACAGGTTCCTGCTCAGACATCACAGTGGAGAAAACAGAAAATCAAAAAAGCAGTTGAATCTGAATTGTCTTTGGAATGACCCAATGAAAATGTCATAGAAAGAAAAATGCATACATGTCTGCAGAGAGATTTGTACTGGGAATAAAGATTTGAGAGGAATCAGCATGTGGATGAAAATTGTAGGGATGGGAGACTACTGGGGGAAAATGTTGGGGTTGGAAGGAATACCCAAGTGCAGAATCCAGAAGGAGGAAGAAGGTCTTTGAGGTAGAATGAAAATCAGGAGTATAGTATCACTTAAGCCAAGGTAAGATGCTGTTTTGAGAAGAAAAAGAAGTGATAAACTGTTTTTTCAGAGACAAAATTAGATAAGGACTAAAAAGTATCCATAGTATTTCATACTAAAGAAGTTGTTAATGACCTAGCTCAGATCAAATTTAGGTAAGGGGTGAGCGTGTAGTGAGGAAGTAGTCACAGTGTACAAATGGGGACAGTTCATTTTTTTTTTTTTTTTTAAAGTAAAGTCTGCCCCCAGAAACTTTGACCACCCTGAGATCAAGAGTCACATGCTCTATTGACTGGGCCAGCCAGGTCCCCGGACTATTCATTCTTTTAAGTTTGGCTTATAGATAAACAGCCAGAGATCTATAGTTGGAGTTGGACTTGATTTAATGTAGCGTTTTGTTCTAAAGATGAGAAGTTTGAACATGTTTAATATTTAATTCCAGTAGGAATAAGTAGAAATTGAAAGATTGAAGAAGGATCAATCTTGGTGTAGTTACCACTAAAAAGGTACAGAAAACAAATTTGATTACCCTGATTTGAACAAACTTAGGGAGCACAACTTACGCCTACAAACACTCAGAAGCTTAATTTACAACTGCGAATACCAGTTTTATAATTGTCATGGGGATCAGAAACTCATCTGTCATGTCTAGATGTCTTCCTTTTTCCTTAAGTAAAACATGCACATGAAAAGCAAAATTATAATCTAAAAGCAACATTGTGCATATGGAATAGGAAAGAGAAGTTTGTTGGGTCTTTTTAATAGCAAACGAAATCAACATATTAATGCATCCAGTTTCACTTTGGAGCAGTAGGCCCCTCGTGGACTGATGAGTAGTGCCCCTGGTTAGGGACTGGTCTCATGGACAGTGTTCGTGATCACTGTCGGTTTTTACTTCTCTGACTTTTTGTTCACAGATGCGCTTTCCATGGCCTTTTCTTTCCATATTAATCCTACCCACAGGATTTCAGATTAACTTTTCTGCTTTTTTCTAGAGACACTGTTTTTCTTTTAGTGGCTCCTGCAACCATTTGATTTATTCTATTAGGTGTTGATTTTATTAATACAATTTTGATTTCTAGTAATGCTTTGTAGTATCAATTGTGATACTGTTTATATAAGTCAGTCTTATAAAAATTATATGAATATTTGAGAATTCAGTTATTTTTATGGCTTTGTAACACATTTTAGGTATAGTTGGCATACTGGTCAAAAAAGGAATACCAAACAGTCAATTTTTTTTTTTTTTTAAAGATTTTATTTATTTATTTGACAGACAGAGATCACAGGTAGACAGAGAGGCAGGCAGAGAGAGAGAGGGAAGCAGGCTCCCCGCTGAGCAGAGAGCCCGATGTGGGACTCGATCCCAGGACCCCGAGATCATGACCTGAGCCGAAGGCAGCGGCTTAACCCACTGAGCCACCCAGGCGCCCCCCAAACAGTCAATTTTTAAACAATATTTTTATTATAAAAATAGATAATTTAGAAAGTCCAAAATTCTGTTAAAAAGACAACTAAAATCCTCCCATGATCTACTTTTAACATTTTTGCCTATAGACTTCGAATCAGTTTCTTGTATATCTTTCCTGTTTCCCATAAAACTGGACTTATACAACCTTCTAGTCTTTTCCTAATGTATTATGCGTATTTTCCTATATCATTAACTGTTTTCTTTTATAAGATTTTCAGTGTTTACATACATTCAGAGCTTTTAATTCAACATAGTTTGTATTGGCTACCCAGTGTTTCTTTCTTTCTTTGATATTTAAAAATAACTGTGAGAATTATCCTCATAATGAGAATTATCCTCATAATGAGAATTATCTTCATAATGAGAATTAGTCTCATAATGAAAAAGTTTTGGTGACAACAAGATTATTACCTTAGGATACTTTCCTAAAAAGGGAATTTACTTAGTCAAAAGGAGAATGGTGATTATTTATATTCTGGCTAGCAGTAGATTAGCATGCCTGTTTAATTTATTTCATTGCCATCTGTTGGTGGGAAAGTATTTTATTATTTGTTAATTTAATAGAAGAAAGATTTTTTTTTTTTAAAGATTTTATTAGAGAGAGAGAGCGTGTGAGCATGAGAAGAGGGAGGGTCAGAGGGAAAAAGCAGACTCCCTGTTGAGCAGGGAGCCTGATGCAGGACTCCGTTCTCAGTCCTGGGACTCAAGGATCATGACCTGAGCCGAAGGCAGTGGCTCAACCAACTGAGCCACCCAGGCGCCCCAGAAAAATTATTTCTTATTTTCTTTTGTATATTTAAATACTTTGAATGTGAATTGCTTTTCACTTTTTTGCTGTTTAATGTATTTGTGTGTGTAAATTGACTTTCATTAGTATTTTTTGCCAGGGTAGGGTGGAGAAAGGAGAGGTACAGATAAGTATTAAGCTTTTTTCCTCAAGGAGGTATGAAAATGTTAAGTTGTTCCAAGAACATTTGTCAGTTATCTAAAATTAAAAGAAACCTTTGTATCTTTTTTAGAGTATTCATGTATTCATTATTTATTCCTTAGCATGACTATATGAAAGAAGAAGAAGGTTTTCCTGAAGATGAGGCGACTGAATCGGAAAAAAACCTTAAGTTTGGTGAAAGAGTTGGATGCCTTTCCAAAGGTTCCTGACAGCTATGTAGAAACTTCAGCCAGTGGGGGTACAGGTGAGTGTGGTTCCAATTAAAACAGCTTCCCCGAGTGCAGCTTCTTAGGGAGCCAGTCAACAACACACAGAAATGTAGTCATGAAGAAGAACTCATCGATGAATTGCACAATAACTTTGTGACTCATCTGTCCTCTGTTTGTCCTAATTTTATTGTCACGTGTATTTTCTTTGGCATCCAACCCAGTGCAGTCTATGCATTTAGCAGCATTTATTAGAACATTACTGAACAAATTAATCCAATTTTACTGCTTTGGTGCTCTTAAGTTATGTATAATTATATATAAATAAAATTGAACTTGCAAGAAGTTATTTAACAAACTTGAACTGCTTCAGTCCTGTTTTGGTTAAGAATAAATCAAGTTAGACATTATAATAGAAATGCTTAGATTTCACATTACTGGAGAGAGGCAGCCTGAGGTAATTGTTAAAAGGCTTAGACTCTGGAACCAGACTGTCTGGATTTAAATCCCACCTCTACCCCTTCATAACTACTTGACCTTAAGGAAGTTACTCCTAACTTAAGGAAGTTGATCCTTCTATGTTTTAGTTTCTTCTTCCATGAAATGGGGATAATATCAGCATTTACCTGGTAATGTTACTCTAGTGATTAAGTAAAGTAATATTTATAAAATGCTTAACTCAGTACCTGGTACAGATAGAAGTGTTCATTAAATAAAATAAACATGAAATATATAAGAAAAATATGCAACTATGACAGTATTTAGTATTTTCTTTCCCCATGAAGAGCTTATAAAATATTTCACATAAGATTGACATTTCAGGGGCTCCTGGGTGGCTCAGTGGGTTAAAGCCTCTGGCTTCAGCTCAGGGTCCTGGGATCCAGCCTCGCTTTGGACTCCTTGCTCAGCAGGGAGCCTGCTTCCCTTCCTCTCTCTCTCTGCCTGCCTCTCTGCCTACTTGTGATCTCTGTCAAATAAATAAATAAAATCTTTAAAAGAAAAAAACCCTGATATTTCATTTGATAAAATGTGTAGTTAAGTTGCTTGCCGTTTCTAATCTGTGATTAAGTTTTTTAAATGAAAATAGTGGAAGTTCTTGTTGCACAATACATTTTAAATGTATTTTGTCAAAGTATAATTTTTTTTTTTTTTTGGTCAGATCTTTTACTTGCTTTTGTAAATGAGGTAGTATATTTAGGAGATTCCAAAGTAGATGAGAATTTTATTAGAGATTTGGAGATGTTATTTGAGTTTCTGGTATACAGATTATCGTGGCTTCTCAGGAGCTACGAATTTGTCTAGTTTTTTTTTTATAGATTGGGCTACAGGCATGGATGAGTTTTTAATTATGAGGGGCTGCTTTGTAAGACTTATGCTTACTTTCATCATTTATCCTATCTATGGCATTGCTATATATAAGAAAGGAAATTTTTGTGTCTTGTAAAATTTGGCAAATCTATTATTGAGATACTCTTAATATTGATGAGATAAGATGCTTCTCAATAGTAGAAATGTTTGTGTTCATGTTTGTGCTCATTAAATCTTCAATTTTGAGCTGTTTTAGAAAGGAATCTGTAATGAACACTGTAAGAAAAACCTTATAGTAGTATCCATTCACATGGCAATCATATAAGGGCTTTCTTTGCTAATTTTAATCTCACTTAAAATAGTTTCCTGTTGTTTACTTCCATTTTTTTATTTTTTAATTTTTTTAAAAGATTTTATTTATTTATTTGACAGAGAGAGATCACAAGCGGGCAGAGAGGCAGGCAGAGAGAGAGGAGGAAGCAGGCTCCCTGCTGAGCAGAGAGCCCGATGCGGGGCTCGATCCCAGGACCCTGAGATCATGACCTGAGCCGAAGGCAGCGGCTTAACCCACTGAGCCACCCAGGCACCCCTGTTGTTTACTTTTAAAACATTGTTTTAATTCTGGTTTTCTGTTTGTTTGATTTCTCAGTTTCTCTAATAGCATTTACCACGATGGCTTTATTAACCATAATGGAATTTTCAGTATATCAAGATACATGGATGAAGTATGAATATGAAGTAGATAAGGATTTTTCTAGGTAACTTTTTTTTTTCTTGAAATACCTCTGTATTCAAATTGTTTTAAAGTCAGCATATCTTTTTAAAATTTTTTTCTAACCTTTTATACTTGGTTTATTTTACTTCTGAAGTAGTCATCCTAAAAAAATTCTCCTTAATTGCATACATTAGGTGAAACATTTTAGAATCATTTCAGTACTGGTTAAATTTTAAAAGAGAGATCTTGATTTAATATGCACTTGTATAAAAAAGTTAGAACATAATTTATTTTTTTAAAGGTGTTGAAATGGTAGAAATTGTTTAATGTTTTGAAACTGTTTACTCTTTAGATTTTGAAATATCTACTGACTTGTGTGTGCTGGAAAATAAATTGTCTAAAGTTACATTGTATATGCTTATAACTAGGTTTTTATAAATTATATCTAAATACAATTTTACTATAAATAACATCACTAACCCTTTGAAAATATATATTTTATTTATATTTGGATTTTTTAATGATTGGAGATAACAGGTTTATAATGTTAAGATTACACTAGATGGAGGGAGGTATACTTTATTTCTCAACTTTAATTCTAGCCCTGCCATTTACTAGCTATGTGACTTTAGGGAAGTTAATAAGTCTATGTTTGCATGTGCTTCAGTCTCCTTTTTCATAAAACGGAGATAATAGTTATAGTATCTTCCTCATGGGGTTAATGAGAATTAAGTAAGTCTATATTGGTAAATTGCTGTGTAACTTTTGGCAAATCACACAACTGACTTTTGGACCTCAGTTTCTTCATCTGTAATATGAGTATTATTCTAGATATGAGTAGTTTTCAAAGAATTTGTTTGTTTGTTTTGTCATTTTTAGCACCAATGAAGCTCTTTTTGCTTTTTTCCAAATGAAGTATTACATAGGTTACCTCATAAGCATAGTGGAGATTCCCAGAAGACTGGCCACTTGGCCTCATTCTGTGGTTCCTGCAGCATCTCCTAAGCCTGGAGTACAGTTTGAATTCTAGACAATTTTAAGACCATATGAAGCTCCAAAAATCTGTAGTTCCTAATGAAACTAGAGAAAAATTATTAGAGGGAGAAAGTTTTGATTGAAAGCACAGGATGGGACTGATACTGGTTGTACTCATTCTGTTATTATGGGGCTTAATTCATTCTGTTACTTGAAAATTAACTTGATTTGAACTGATCCTTTGAAAATACAGCATTGGCTGAACTTTTTAAAATGGCTCCGCAAAACTTCAAGCATCAAAAGGGTTTTTTCCTAGCACTTTGGTGCATTTACCCTGAGACACTCAGACTTAGTTTCCAATATGCCACTTCAGTGGTTATGGGATCTTCAGCCAGGCATGTACTCTGCTCTGAACACAATTGGCTTATCTGAAAAACTGGAGAGCTATCTACTTTATAGGTCCATGATAAAGAATAGAAATGATAGGGGTGCCTGGGTGGCTCAGTTGGTTAAGCTTCTGCCTTTGGCTTGGGTCATGATCTCAGGGTCCTGAGATAGAGCCCCTCATCTGGTTCCCTGTTCCTCGGGGAGTCTGCTTCTCTTTCTGCCCCTCCTCCTGCTTGGGGCACTCTCTCTCTCCTTCACACACACACACTCTCTCTCTCTGTGTCTCAAATAAATAAAATCTTTTAAAAAAACAATAAAAAAGATAATAATTGTAAGGCATCAGGCATAATCCCTGATATATGATATTTATCTAAATAGAAGAGAAAGACTTATAATTCCTAATTCTTGATTTTGAAAATTTTAAGTTCTTCAAAGAATATTCTATTTAGGGTTTATGTAAACAGAGGTAGACTTTTCTGAGTTGCTTGGAGTTATTGTTGAGTTAACATGATTAAAGGATACTGTGTCAAAAACCTGTTAAATTAGAAGGGCTTTTAGAATAATTGCAAAGTACAGAATTTTTACTTTTAAAGTGCCTTTGTTTTGGCCATAAGAAATGCTATCCGAGTTCTAATCAATATATTTTATTCTGTTTGAAATCCAAGTTTTCATAGATCAATTGATTTATATTTCTCACGTTTTCTTGATTACTTGATAGGTACTAATATTTCCTTTTTGTCTTTTAGCAAATTGAGAATCAATATAGATATTACTGTTGCTATGAAGTGTCAATGTAAGTATACCTTTAACTTGTTGGTCCATGTAGTGTTTATGGTTTAAATAATTGTTAGTAAAAAGTAAAATCACTGGTGGTGTTTTAACTCTATTGTTTCCTTTATGATATCTTAAAATGCTATGGTAATGTTATTTAATAATGCAAGTTGCTTTGCTCCCCAGCTTATATTCAGATTTCTTTTCCACGAAGAGAAGATATTTAATTTTCACATTAGTATAATTAAAAGAAAATTGGAGGAAATTTTCATGAGTCAGAGTTCTGATTTAGATGTATTATTTCTTTCTTTCTTGTTTGGTGTTACCTGTTTTATACCCATGCTCTACAACATATCCTATTTCACTATTTTGGTTTGTCTCTCTTAACTTGTACTCTTGCATATTAAAATATGAATCCAAGTCTTTTAACTAAATAATGTGTTACCCTTTTCTGTTTTCCTCCCTGGCTTCACGTGGTTATACTGGTAGAAGTGAAAAATGTTACTATGCTAGATAGATAATGTTTCAATCAGTATTGTTCTTAAAAATGAGGATGTTTTTACATGAAAGATCTTTTAAATTACTGAAGATATCTTTTAAATTACTGAATTTGTGGAGACCACAAATTGGTCTCGAGACAAAATTGAGACAAAATTTTTTTAAAGTGTAAGATAGTTTAATTAAGGAGATAATTTCTGGGAGATTTAATCTCAGAAAAATTTTTAATCTCTTTCCCTTTTCATTTATTTTTTCCTTATGGTAGTGGTTTTAAGAGTAAAGAAGCACTCTATATTTAAACTATGAGTTTGATACTACTAAATATATCATGTTTTTGCCTTATTTTAGATATTTGAATACCATTAAAATTTTCACCTTTTCCAAGTAAACTTTTCTTATTTGTTGATTTTTTAAAAGTCAGCAGTGACTTTCTCTTAAAATCTCTAAAAGTAATTTTTGTATTTAATATTTTACTTGGCAGCCATTTAATTTAGTACATGTGATTATGTTGTTGACTGTTTTTGCAAAGCTCTGCAGTTGACTGAAATTTATGCTTTTTACCATGAGATTTTGAGTCATCTTTTTTACTGAACAAGAATTAGGAAAAGTATTAATTGATTTTTTTTTGAATACTTAAAAAAATGTGACTCTTTTAACTTTTGAACAAATAATTGGTGTAAGAAAGTGATTTTATGTATTTGAATTTATTTTATTATATTATGTTCGTATATTTGAACTTCCTGTTAGTCATTTCAGTTTGTTAGTTTATGTAAGATATAGTTTGGCTCTGAACATAGAATGTCAACTTTTAATTTCTTTTATGCAGATGTTGGAGCAGATGTATTGGATTTAGCAGAAACAATGGTTGCATCTGCAGATGGTCTAGTTTATGAACCAGTAAGTTTAATGGGCATGTATTTTTAAATAATTTGCTATGACGTGTTTTCTTGGAGACAGTTTTGATACTTGCTTTTAGTTTTGTCTGAGCTAGCTTTTAAAATATATATGTGGGTTTTATATATGTATAAACCTATATATATTTTTTAATTTAAAAGTAACCCATATTCTTTGTGAAGATTTCTTTTTTTTTTTTTAAGATTTTATTTATTTGACAGAGGAAGACACAGTGAGAGAGGGAACACAAGCAGGGAAAGTGGGAGAGGGAGAAGTAGGCTTCCTGTGGAGCAGGGAGCCTGATGCGGGGCTTGATTCTAGGACCCTGGGATCATGACCTGAGCCGAAGGCAGATGCTTAACGACTGAGCCACCCAGGCGCCCAGTGAAGATTTCTAATACCAAAGTCTTGAGATAACTATTGTTAGCATTTTCAGTAAGCCTCTAAAGTCTGTTTTATATTTTTTGTTAATGCTTCCTAATAGTTTCCTTTCTCTTTCTTATAGTTGCTATAATGATTAATTTTTCTTCTTTTCCTCCAATGATTTGGAAATTCTACTTTTTGTATTTGTATTTGTATTCTACTTTTAGCAAAGTTAAGTCTTTAAAAATGTTTGAACTGTATTCCTCTTAACATAGGAAAGAATGACGAAGCAGTATCTAAGAGGAGACATCTTCTATGCATTTACTTTTTTTTCCCTCTCCTTCAAACCTCCATTTCCCAGAGCTAGTGAAATTCTGACATTTTCCTGTTTCCATAATACAGGTTGTATATAATCTAACCAGTTTGTCAGATAACACCATCACATTGCAGGAGCTGGTGATGACAAGTCATGGTAACTAGCTCTAAAGAAGCTTTAGAGAATAAGGAAGGGAACTCCCAGCTACCCTTGAGTTGCTCTCTCAGTTGGCATTGTGGTACTTACGTTTACCCATGCATTTTTTAGTTCTTTGGTTTATCATTGACAGTTGCGAACCCTTCTTTAAGCAAATTGCAAAGTGAAGACTAAAGGTGATGGAGGAGGATTAGAGATAGTTGAATGTGTCATAGGAAAAAAGGAAGCCTTTAGGTCTGGTTTGATTACCAAATTTTTTTTAGCTTATAGCAATAAAATATATCTATGTCTTTTGATACACACTTTTTAAGTATAAATTTCTAAAGAAAAGGTACTTTGTTATTGTCATTCTGAATATCTCTGCTCCCTAACTCCTGTATTCCCACTAAAAAAAATTGATTTCCCTGTAATTTCTTTTGAGGCTGGGTACCTTACAGATTCAGGTACCTTGTTATCATATTTTAAAACTGTTGTCTAGAAATTTAGATCTAGATAATTATTAGGTAATTATTGAGTTTTAACTCTGTTTTATTGCTTTTATTTTCTACCATTCTTTATCATTTTGTGGAAGGACTTTTTGAGACTTCTTTGTCAGTAGAATATGTGGGTACGTGGGTTATATTTTATAGATCATAGCATGACTGTGTATGTTCTTCATACATGTAAGTTTGGCTCAGGATATAATTCTTGCTTTATGATGTTTTACATTCACAACTTTATAGACATTCCTTCATTGTCTTCTGATGTAATTATTTTTTCTTTCGTAGGTAACATATTTACTTGAATGCTTTTTTCCTTTTACTTTTATAATTCAAATATTTATCCCATATATCCAGGTATGGATCACCTTTGGGTTTAGGGTTTTTCGTTTTTTGTTTTTTTTTTTGTATTTTGGTTTTGATCTTGGTGATCTGAATTTTAGTATATGGGCTGCCAAAGCAAGCACTTCATGATCTGAATTTTAAAGTGGTTTTTGTTTTGTTTTATTTGGCTTCTTTGTTTTACTTTGTTTAAAACAACGTTTTTACCTTTATTTATTTTCAGAGAGAGAAAGCAGAGGGGTCATAGCAGGGGAAGGGGCAGAGGGAGAGGGAGAGAGAGAATCGTAAGCAGGCTCCCCAATTCGGGGTTCAGTCTCACAACCCTGAGATTATGACCTAAGCTGAATTCAGGAGTTGGTGCTTAACCAACTGAGCCACCCCGGTGTCCTTACTTCTGCTTTTTAAAATAGTTACCATGTGATGTTGAGTTTCATGGAGTGATTCTCAATATCCTTATCAATTCTTATTTTAGATGCATATTTCAGACTTCACCTTTGAGTTCTGAGAGATTACCTTGATCCAGCAGGACCAATCTTCTTTTTAGTGCCTTCATGACTTTTTTTTTATTTTTATTTTTTTTAAAGATTTTATTTATTCATTCAACAGAGAGAGATCACAAGCAGGCAGGCGGGGGGGTGGGAAGCAGGTTTGTGCAGGACACGATCCCAGGACCCTGAGATCATGACCCAAGCGGAAGGCAGAGGCCCAACCCACTGAGCCACCCAGGCACCTGCCTTCATGACATTTTAAAATTGAATGATTATACTTTATATCTTTAATATATTACAGATCATTCCATTTTTTTCTCTTTATGATGCTACATTTTATTGAGAAATAATTAGAAAAACTTAACATCTTATTTCTAGGAATGGTATCATAGAGGAAAATTAGCCCTCATATCTGAGATTGATCACTTTTTTCAAGTTAATGAATCTTTTTATACATTCATTTATTTATTGTTCATCATTAGGATGAGGATATAAGTGCCCTGTTGAGTGTTGACATAGACTGTTGAGTTATGTCAGTTTTTATCTTAACCCCCTTCTCTAAGCGCACGCACACACACACACACACACACACACACACGTGCACTCATGCTTTTTTTTTTTTTTCCAGGCCTAGATGAAAGGAGAAAAGGGTATAAGTTTAGATATACTGTGCTTCTTTTAAGTCCTATTAGAGCTTCAGGTGCTTTTTGAAAAGGAAGGGAGAAGTCAGTATTGGGTCCAGGATGGCAGAGTGATTAACCAAGGCACTCCAGAATTTCCTTTTCTGTGCTTGTTTTGACAGGCTACATTTCGCTAGACTAACCCCTTCTTTCTTTAGCTGGCGTGACTGTCCTCATTAGCAGCCAGCTGTGGTAGTAGTCTTGCTTAATTTAGAACACTGTCCAGGCCACGTGTAATAGGAATAACACTGCTGTGCAGTGTGCTCACCATGTGGTTTCTAGCACTTGACTGAACTCCTGAAAGTGCTTCTAGGGTGGGGACTAACTCTTTCTCAGGCGTTTTATTGTCTTAGCACCTGTTTTTCTTTTTCTCTGAGTTATGGACTTCCCCATGTTTCCTGCATAGAGATCTCTGTGCCATGAAATGAATTATGTGTTGGGCTCTTTTCTCAATTTAGTCTCCCTTGTATGCAGTCTTGCATAAGTTTTTGAAGATTTCCAGCATGTGGATGCTAATTTAAAATGATAATATAGAGTGTGTCTTCAATTGCTGTTTCTTTGAACACTGTGAAAACGTGATTATGAGGAGACTTAATCATTATCTTGAACTTATCCTCTAAAATTTAGTCATGCTTTTTCTTTAGCATTGTCTCCATATTCCGAGTGTTTCCCATTCCTACTCTTTTTTTTTTTTTTTCTTCATATTAAGTCTGGAGAGCTTGTCTCTCTAGCTAAATTTTAAGCCTCTGAGAAGTATTAACTTCATTCTTCTGTGTTTCACAGAATGTGAAGTATAGTGCCTTCTTAGGGATTAGGCACTAAGGAATATGTTAGAATTATGTAATTGTAACAAGATTGTTGATTATTCCATTGTAAACAATTTTTGCCATCTCTTCCAGTCATTTGTGGAATAGGAACGTTTTATTTAAATTAACTGTCATATAATTAGAAGTTGTATCTTGACCAGTTAGGAACTTAAAGATATTCAATTGTATACTTTTTATTAGTATTTCTTAGTAATTTATTAGTAATTAGATTCTAAAGTGTTCAACAATATTTCTCTGTTCCTTTGTCCTAATAAGAAAGTTCCTTTGTCCTATTAAATAAGAATTATTAATGTAAAATTATTTGAGATTTTTTTACTTGTTTTTATGTTTTCAAACTTACTGTCCTAATATGCACTCTGAATATTAAAAGCTTAGCCCTAATAACTTTACTAGTTTCCAACTCATGATTATATAATATGCTGTGAGAGTTACTACTTTGCTATTACTACTATATTTCATTACTATTTTTTTACTTAGAAGAATTTAAAAACTGTGTAAAAGTGAGGAATCTGACAGAGCTGGGTTTGTATACTCTGCTCTTAAGATTTGTGATGTTGGAAAAAGTTTTGAACCTGTTGAGCTTCTTCTTCATATAAAAAAGGCAAGAATGGTAATAAACTCACAGGTTGTTCTGAAGGCTAAGTGAGAGAAGAAAATAAGTAGCAGAGTACCTAGCATGAAGTCGGCTGCTCAGTAGTTCCTTTACCCAGTTTCAGGAAGTCAAAAGAAGAATCCTATCCCCCACTGTCAAAAGTTTTGTTTACAAGGTAACTGGGAAGCGGTTGCATGCAGCCTCCTCCGTTCTCCATGGTGTGTTTCACAGATGTTAGCTTTTTCCTTGTGCACTATGGTGGAAAAAAGTTTGGGAAGCATGCTGTTGATAAGGTTAGCAGGAGGAGTAATCAGAAATAATTCACTGTAATCAGAAAGATGGGGGCAGTTTAACCTGGAGGATATGGTTTATAGGATTTAGATAGACGTGAGGGTCACAGTTACAGGAGAGAAAGTTTCCAGGGTGGTATAATTAAGTTACCAAAGGCAGAGAGGTAGCACTGTTTGACAAAATGAGGGATTCTTCCACTTTGATTAAAGAACTGAGGATTTTATAGAGAGAAAGTAGTAGGTTAGGAAGGATATAGAGTAGTAGGAAGGATAATTAATATTGCTAAATTTAAATCGATATGCTTTGTTATGAATTGCCTTTATAAAAATCAAAAGTGGTCTTTGTTACTGCAAACTTAAATTGTGGATATTGCCACAAATCCTGAAAAGCTCGCATATTTCCTCTGATTCTACAAGTCCCCTCGTCTGACTGAATTGAAGATAGTGCTTTAATATCTTGAATTATTCTTTGTTGATTAGTACATTTGGGAATTACAGTGCCATTGTTTGATTTGTTCCAAAAATTGTTGATTCTGGGGCACCTGACTGGCTCATTTGGAAGAGCATCGACTCTTGATCTTGGAGTCATGAGTTTGAGCCCCACATGGGGTGCAGAGATTACTTAAGTAAATAAAACTTAAAAAAAATGTTGATTTCATCTGGTATTTTTCCTGGCAAGACTATGGGTTTTGGATGCTTAGATATTCTAGTTAAGCTTTATGTTTTTCTTTCTTTTTTTTTTAAACGCTCATGCATGCATCATTTAAATGATTTCAAGTCCTAAAATACCATTTTGTACATATGCAGATTACCAACTTGCAGTCATTTTTATGGATAATTGTAAAAGGAATATATTTGTGATGAGTAAAATTTCTTTACATTGGTTTTGGGTAAGCATATTATGTATTACATTTTTTAAGCTTGCTTACAGAAGATTAAATATAAATCATGAATATTTGTTTCTGCCAACACTATAAATTTGATTCTTGCTCAAAGAAAAATTTTTTAAATTATGATATAGGGAAATTGACAGTACTAGTAATTATGTTTTCCTTTATTTTAGGCAATATTTGATCTTTCACCACAGCAAAAAGAGTGGCAGAGGTAATAAGTTAACAAAGTATTGTGGTCCGTTGAAATCTAGATCGTGTTTTCTCTATTTTGTCTATTGTGAATTTTTCATAGATTAACATATTTCTCTGGGCAGTTTTTGGGATGAAATATTAGAATATAGTAATTAATATAATCTTTGCCATTTCAAAAATTTTATCAGATCTTAAAGTCATGTATAATCTTTTCTCTAATGCACTCATAAATATATTTTAGTTTTCATTTAAAATCGTACTAAATACTTAAAAGCTTATACAATAATATATGATCATTTAAAATTCAGTTTGAATAGAAAGGATATGAAGTAAAGGATATAAATTAAAAGTAAAAGCCTCTTCTAAGTCAGTCGGAGAAAGACAGCTATCATGATCTCCCTGATATGAGGAAGTGGAGATGCAACATGGGGGGTTTGGGGGTGTAGGAAAAGAATAAATGAAACAAGATGGGATCGGGAGGGAGATAAACCATAAGAGACTCTTAATCTCGCAGAACAAAATGAGGGTTGCTGGGGGGGAGGGGGGTCAGAAGAGGGTGGTGGGGATATGGACATGGGTGGGGGTGTGTGTGCTGTGGTGAGTGCGGTGAAGTGTGTAGACCTGACGATTCACAGACCTGTACCCCTGGGGCTAAAAATACATTATATGTTTATTTAAAAAATAAATAAAAGGCTCTTCATCATTACTGTTAGTGCCACTGACTAGCAGTAATAACCAGAGCTAAATTTCTTGTGTCACCTAGAAATTTTCTTTTCATTTATGATTTTCTGTATATTTGCATATTTCCTTATGTTATCTTTTTCCTAATCCAAATAGGATCCTTTTGTTCTAGAATTTGCTTTTTTCCACTTAACCTGATATTTCGGATACCTTCCCATTTCACTACAGAGAGTATTTATTTTATGGATAAACTATAGTTATTAAGTAGGATCCTTATCAGTGGGCATTTAGATTGTTGGCAGGATTCTAATATTAAAAACAATGCTTAATGAAAATTCTTGAACCTAATTTCTTCCATACTGATGTGAGTGTGTGTGTGTATGGTTTCTAGAAATGGAACTTCTCTTTCAGAAGATATTTAATTAACATTTTGACACAAGAAACAAAAAATTTGTAACTGTGAAGTGATGGTTGTTAACTTACTATGGTAATCATTTTGCAGTATATACAGATTTCAAATCATTTGTTGTGCACTTTAAACTTCTATAATGTGATATGTCAGTTATATCTCAGTAAAGCCAAGAAGAGACATTTTGATAGATGATTCCAAAATCTCTTCACTTGTACTCGAAAACTGTATGAGAGTACTTGTTTCCATATAACCTCACCAACAGTGGGTATAACCATACTTTTTTATTGTTGCCAATTCTGAGGGTGAAAAATGGTATTACACTTGTTTAATTAGCATTTCTTTATGAATCAGTTGTATATCTTTGTGGACTTTTTTTCCTTGTTTGCATTTCTTTTGAAACTGATTATTCATGCTGTATGCCCATTTTGCTTGGTTGTTGGGGTTTTTTATTTATTTTATTTTATTTATTTATTTGTTTTTAAAGATTTTATTTGTTTATTTGACAGAGATCACAAGTAGGCAGAGAGGCAGGTGGGTGTGGGGGGAAGCAGGCTCCCTGCCGAGCAGAGAGCCCGATGTGCAGCTCGATCCCAGGACCCTGAGAATATGACCTGAGTTGAAGGCAGAGGCTTTAACCCACTGAGCCACCCAGGCGCCCCATTTAAAAAAATAGTTTTAAATAATTCTTTGGTTATTATAGAAGGTAGTCCTTTCTTATAAGTGGTTCCCCTATCCCTGCTCCCATATACTGCTTTTTTTTCTCTTTGATTTCCAGCCTATGTCTTTGTGCTTACAAAGGCTTTACCTAATTTAAGATTATTGCAAAAAAAATTTTAACCATCTTTCTCCCCCTTCCCTTTCTTGTCCTCAAGTACATTTCAAAGGCCTTTCTCTTTTAATTTCCAGTTTCACCATTTGGGGAGATTTTTAAATTAAGGTAGAAATCAAATGTAGTTAAACAAAAGAACTGAATATTAGGTATCTCTGGGCTTCTAGAACTTAGAGTAGAAAGTCATCCAGAGATGAAATACATTACTTTAATCCAGAGATATTAAAGTGAGAAGCCTCCTTTCATCTGGAATTTTATTCAGTGTTCAAGACTAGTAAGAAATGGGAGCAGAGATTGTGTTTTTATTATTAAAATAATGGCTGTTTTCCATCATAGAGTTTTTTTTTTTTTTTAACATATCTTCATATATGGAATATAAGCTTGGATATTGGTATATTTGAGGCAGATGTTACGCACACACGCGCGTGCGCACACGTAGTTTGCTGTCATTTAGCATCATTTTCCACTGCTCAGCACTGAAATTGGATTCTGGAGATATAAGACACACAACAAATAGACACTTACAATGTGTGCTAACATTAGATCCAAAGATTTTGTCTTTAGATGTGTAAATCTGAAGATGCAGATAGTCTTTTTTTTTTTAAAGATTTTTTTTTTATTAGAGAGAGATCACAAGTAGGCAGAGAGGCAGGCAGAGAGAGAGAGGGAAGCAGGCTCCCGGCTGAGCAGAGAGCCCGATGTGGGGCTCGATCCCAGGACCCTGAGATCACGACCTGAGCCGAAGGCAGAGGCTTTAACCCACTGAGCCACCCAGGCTTCCCGCAGATAGTCTTTTGAAAAAGTATAGGTAGAGTATAATATTTTGTTTAGAATGGTCTTGTCATAGAATAACATTTAGATTTCTTTGGAAAAGGAGACACCAGGTGATATTAAATGGCACTATGGCCTCTTTTGTAATGAGGATCAAATGTTGTTGTATGGGTTTATAAACCCCAGTAATCTCCTACTTAAGTCCACCAGATCTATTGTACTTTTCTTTTTTTTTTTTTTTTAAAGATTTTATTTATTTATTTATTTATTTGACAGAGAGAAATCACAAGTAGGCAGAGAGGCAGGCAGAGAGAGAGGAGGAAGCAGGCTCCCCGCTGAGCAGAGAGCCCGATGCGGGGCCCGATCCCAGGACCCTGAGATCATGACCTGAGCCGAAGGCAGAGGCTTAACCCACTGAGCCACCCAGGCGCCCCTATTGTACTTTTCTTATTCCTTGTATCAATCACACTTTATTCAATACCTGGGAAAAAGTAAGAATTTTGTCATAGCTGCATGCAGGAATGAAAGATGAGTTTAGATACTCAGGTGAGCAGAATCTCCTTCTTAGTGACCCTGACTGCACATCCATCATCAATTCAGTCAGACATGCTTAGGGACCTCAGCTGTTAAACCTTTAGCCACCCTGCCTCCCTTTTCCTTTTTTTAAGGAAATGGCAATAGAAAACTTGGTGCTTTATTTTAGAATCAAGACCTATAATAATAAATGTAAGGGTTAACTAAGTCATCTAACCATTGTTTTAAAAAAGTGTTGGCTTTCTTGTGTACCTTTCTGTATTTCTAACTATTGCTTATTTATGTTGTATTTAGAATGCTGCAGCTGATTCAGAGTAGACTGCAAGAAGAACATTCACTTCAAGACGTGATATTTAAAAGTGCTTTTAAGAGTGCATCAACAGCACTTCCACCAAGGTGAGCTGTAATTTTTAAATGTGTAACTATATATTATGAATTTACTATGACATAGTTTTAGTATTGGTTTATTCTCTGAATCTCATTTTTCTTAGAGAAAATGTAATCATTCTGTATGATGAAGATTTCTTGTTACTCTTTATTTTATAGCCTGTGATATTGATCAGGATTATCACAAATAATATTCATTAAATTTCCTCTTATGTGTATATGGTAAATTCTGTATAAAATTAGGCTTTAAGAACAAATTGATTACATTTGTTATTATTTTATAAGGATTTATGAATTTTGGTTAGGAATTTTGTGTTTTTATTTCCTTGTTTTCTCTTTTATAGTATATATATATAAAAAATACTTCTAGCAATGTTTCTTTTTCTCCTCTATAAAATTTTCCCACCATAGAATGGTGACTGTGTTGAGTGTGCAGTCAGTAATCCTTCCTCTCATGTTGTAACAGGGAAGACGATTCATCACAGCCTCCTGATGCTTGCAGAATTCGTGGTCATCTCTATGTCAATAAAGTAGCAGGGAATTTTCACATAACTGTGGGCAAGTATGTTCTTTTTACTTACTGAAAATCCTTGAGACAAGTTGGCAGCTTGGTTTAAAAGTAAATTCTTTCCCAATCAGATAATATGTAATTACTAAAGGGCTGATTAAAGTGTTGTGTATCTATATTTTTGATGTCTTGAGATTTGTATTTAGGGCTTTGATCTCAGGATAGAGAAGACTATTACCTTTAATAACTGCTTCGAAGCAAAAGGAAAACTTATGTGCTAGTTTATAAGTAAAGTAAATGAGCTGTAGGTAGATATGAATGAAAACCTACTTGCCAAGTTTTGATAGCCAGGAAGCTCTTACCTAGACATTTCATTAATTTGTTCATGTTGTGGATGGTGTTAGGATTTTGTTTTGTTTTTCTCTTGATAGTTATCACCAAAATGTAATCCCTGGCTAATTTGAGACAAGTGTTTTGATGTAGTTAGAAATGAGTAGTTCCTGAGATAAAGTCGCTAAAAGTTAAGGAAAAATGTCAGATCACCTACTTTCAAGAGCCGCATCCAGCATAGCAGCTGACATAGGATATAAACACTTGGTAAATTTCTGAATAAATAAATAGATTCTTTTCTCTCTGCTTCCCTTATTCCCTTCCTTCCATCCACCTATCTTGAGTCACAGTGCTAAGCAATTCTTCATTGTGAAAGACATTTTTTGAGAACTTGGCTAGGGCATGTGCCATGCCAGATACTAAGGATGAAACCATGCCACATCTACATAAGGGATTTAAGAGGAAGGAACTGAAAAAAAAAAAAAAAAAAAAAAAAAAGATTTTAAGGGAAACCACCATTTTACTTTTTTGTGTATAATATCCATCTTAATTATGTATTAAAATATATGTAGTTCAAATTATAAAATGAAACAAAACTGAAACAAAGGAAAGGGTTTTTGCCTTATGATGCTGACATTCTGTGAGACAATCCGAACTTTGAATGGTGAATTACACTAATAATTATTTAATTATAGTTGTATTGAAGCTGTATAGGAGAAGTATGGCTGATAAGAAACTGTAATAGGTTACCTGACTTACCCTGTACATTAGCAGAGGCTTTATTGAGGAAACCTTTGAAAACTAGTGAGTGATTAGGAATTTTATATATAAAGGAGACAGGGCATTCATGCTGAGGGAAAGGCCATTAAGCTGGAAAAACCATTGCTGGAGATTTTTTTTCTTCATATATATATAGAGAGAGAGAGATAAATAGCATAAGTCTTTTATGCAGAATTATTTCAGTGTTTACAGTGATCAGATCAAACATTTGTCTTTGTTGTCCCATTCTTCTTAACACTCACGTTTTGTTGTTTCCTTGCTGTTGCCAGGATTGGTTCTATAGCTTAGAATTTCTTGGTATCATGCAACAATAGGTAATAGTTGGCTCAACAAAATTTAGACAATTTTATTGCACTTGTGGATACAAACAATATCCTACTCCCAAACAAAAAGAAGGAAACTTTGACTAATATTTCATGAGCATCTATATTAAGGCCTTTATTCCCAATTTCAATTCTCTCTCTGTGTGATAACTCCTGCCATGAATAAGAGAGGCCAGATAGAAAAGTGTTCAGTTTGTATCTTATCCTTATCTCTGGGATACCTTATTAACCCACTCCTGTTTTTTAGTATTATGTTTACCGAGTTCAGTATTGATCTTTTTGAAGATCTCATGTTACCTCTAAGATATAATATCATCCTCAACTGTAATGTAAAGAAGAAATAAAAAGAACAAGATTTACAGCAATAATATATATTTCAAAAATCAAATGTTTGAGCAGGAGTACCTTAGGTAAGGTAATGGAGTAGACAGACACTTGCCCCACACATGTAGAATCAGTAGGTATATATCGATTGCACATGCAGAATGAAACACATGTAATGGCCGTTCAAATATCATGATGGTATTTCTGTTGATTCTGAAATCTTTGTGATAACTGCAAACCAAAAAAAGTAAAATATTCCCTCCATTTCCTAGGGCATTTAATATATATTGAAACTACAACAAAGTACTTCGTGTCGCTAAATGGAGTTAAGTTCTAGACTCAGGTCATTATTCATAGTTTTTTCACCTACATGAATGCCACTTAGAGTGTTTGTAAGTCATGCAAGATGTCCTAGAATATTTTTGTGTGTGAGAGCATCACTGCATTGCGGGATGCCTTCCCTAGCTGCTGTCCACAAAATGCTGATTATTTTCCCCAGTAATTGTGACAACCCAAAATGCCTCCTCCCGACCCTCCAGTTTTCAAAAACAGTCTTTCATTTACTGAAAATCATGTGGAAAAATGTATCACAACCCATGAAAACTATATGAAATTCAAATTTCAGTGTCTAAAAATAAAGTTTTACTGGAACACAGTCATGGGTATTTATTTACATATGGCTCCTTGTGCACTACAGAACCAGGATTTGAGTAACCGTGACAGTGACAGAGGCTGTATATGACTCATTGCTTTGTGCTGCTACTTGGTGCACTGCAAATTAGAACAGGTTGTAACAGTTACAGCTTGACAGCATTACAAATGCCTTGCGTATTGCTATACTGCAACATCTGATTTCTTTATTGTATTACTTGGTCAGAAAAGAAAAAGAAATATGGGTTTCAGATGTACTTTAAGGCAGGGTGGAGTGTGGATTATTTTATCAAATTTGACTTCAGAACATCATGTTTATTATGCAGTGACTCCATAGCTGTGCTAAAAGGATATAGGATTTGTAAATATTAGTGGACTAAGCACTCATCACAACATTACTAACTCTCAGGAAAATTAAAAAATTTAAAAGGGAATAAGCACAAGCAGAATTCTTTGTAAAATTAAAATGAAAGTGAGATTGCAACCCAAGTAGGTTGACATGTGACTCATTGGTTAGCTAAGGAAGGAAAGCCCCTTCCCAGCAGCTTGATGAGATTACTTGTGTTTGCACCAACCAAAGAAGTGCATCCAGGGAAAGTAAGTTTGCTTTGGAGGATTAGCTTTTTGGTGGGAAAAGTGCTCTAGCAGCTGAGGACACTGAGAGCAGTGTCAGAATAGTTCAAAAGCAAGGCAGGTGATAGTGAGTGGATTTCCTTAGCTTTTGCTGAATGAACAGAGGTTACCAATGCTGTTTGTTTTAGTTTTGAGGAGTCCGTGTGAGTTTGAATTGATCAAATTCAATTGTAATTGGAACAACTACAGACAAAAATATTTTTTAAAGAAATAGAACATCAGTGTGTTCCTGGTGGTAAATAGGTATGAAGCAAAAAAAAAAAAAAGGCTTACGTGGATAAATTTTCAAGGCTTGTGAAAATGTAAGTTGTTTATAGCCTATGGCTATCCATTAGTATCATTGGCAGTACTTTGCAGAAAATATTTGAATCTGTCATGTATTAATGAACTGATAATATTGATGGTGAACCTCATTTATTCTCATGGACATAAGCATTGTCATTTCCATGAACATTTGTCAGAAAGAAAAGCTGAATATTCCAACTTGCCCTACTACATGACAGCTTAACAGCTTAGTAGTGGTCTAGGACTTTTTTTTTTTTTTTTTTTAAAGATTTTATTTATTTATTTGAGAGAGAGGCAGTGAGAGAGAGCATGAGCGAGGAGAAGGTCAGAGGGAGAAGCAGACTCCCCATGGAGCTGGGAGCCCAATGCGGGACTCGATCCCGGGACTCCGGGATCATGACCTGAGCTGAAGGCAGTCGTCCAACCAACTGAGCCACCCAGGCGTCCCTATCTAGGACTTTTTTTGTGTGATTTGGGCGGGAGGGGGGCTCTTAGGACTGAGATTGAAATTTTTCTGAATAAAAAAACTATTGTCAGCTGTTTTTATTGAACAAACTTTAAAAGTTAAGTTTTGTGCAGACTGGGTCATGTTTCTTAATGAATTTAGCCTGAAATTATAAGAAAAACAGGTTAATATATGAAACTTACATTGTGGTAAGGTTATTTCAATGAAAAGTAGTGTCAACTGATGCTTCCCATGCCTGACTGTCAAAAGTTAAAACAAGAAGCAGGATCTCCATTCTTATACTGGTATTTATTTTCCAACCTCAAACTATAGTTCCTGAAGTGTTTTCCTACCTTGATGCTGGTACAAAGGAAATTTCCACGTTTCAAAATGTATTTAACTGTGCCCTTGAGGAAATTCTGCCTTAAATTGCAAGCAGTCAATCAGTGTATTATGTTAATGACGCTCCAAAAGGAAATACCGAGAAGAACCTCATAGGGTTCTACCCAAGCAATGCATATACTCAGTTAAAAGATAACTGGCTTATGGGGCACCTGGGTGGCTCAGTGGGTTAAAGCCTCTGCCTTCGGCTCAGGTCATGATCCCAGAGTCCTGGGATCGAGCTCTGCATCAGGCTCTCTGCTCGGCAGGGAGCCTGCTTCCTCCTCTTTCTCTGCCTGCCTCTGCCTACTTGTGATCTCTCTCTCTCTGTCAAATAAATAAAATGTTTAAAAAAAAAAAAGATAACTGGCTTAATATTTTCAAAGACAAAATATGTAAAATTTCATTCTAGATTTTCATTACAGATAAATTTCTGTGATCAGTTTTGAAAGTAGGGAACACTAACTCTAAACCCTAGTTAAGGAAAATGTTATCTCCCAGCAAAAATACACCTGAATTACAAAAAAGTACTCTGTTATTACTATTACATTTTGAACGTCATTAAGAGAAGTTTGTGAAAAATTTTCTTCTTATGTAACTAACTATATAATATCTTCACTTTTGCTTCTTGGCCCACAAAGCCTAAAATACTCACTATCTGGCACTTCACAGAAACACTTTGGCAGCCCCCAGTTCCTTGCAGGGCTGAGATGAGTAGACTTACCTATGTAAATCATAGGACAACTATGTTTTTACTTTATAGTAAGACAATTATATAACTTAGGAAAGATTTCCTTTCTGGTTTTAATTAGTTATATATTTAAGTATTAGTACTTTAATCTTTTTTCCTCTTTTCAGGGCAATTCCACATCCCCGAGGTCACGCACATTTGGCGGCACTTGTCAACCATGACTGTAAGCAGTTTCTGAAATTTTTTCCATGAAGATGTCATTGAAAAAAGTGTTACGTGTGGGTTTTTTGTTTTGTTTTGAGTGCAGATACAGGGTAGGGTTTTCTAAGTGGGCTGTTGTCAAAACAGATATCCAAAGGAAAAAATAGACGATTAAATATGTTGACTTTAATCCATTATCTCTTATCCTTGAACTACCTGTGTTTCTATTGATTCATAGCTCCGAAGCTGCGAGGGTTAGGGAACGGGGCCTTGGTGAGCTTTAGATCCCTTTGTACACATTTCTGCTAATTCTTATGGATAATGAAGAGCATGTATTCCAAGTTTATTTCAGTTTGTAAGTGGACATCTGGACACATGCATACATATAAGGTATACAAATTGGTTTTAGGTAATGATTGTCATAAAACTTAGTTTTTAAAGTCTTCTTTAGGGGGCACCTGTGTGGCTTGTTCGATTAAGCGTCTGTCTGGCTCAGGTCACGATCCTGGGGTCCTGGGATGAAGCCCCATGTCTGGCTCCCTGCTCAGCAGGGAGCCTCCTTCTCCCTCTGCCTCTGCTGCTCCCCCTGCTTGTGCTCTCTTGCGCGCTCTCTCTCAAATAAATAAATAAATAAATAAATAAATAAATAAATCTATCTTAAAAACAACAACAACAAAGGCTTCTTTAGAGAACAAAAACAAGAAATAGAGCCCATTAAAAAAATCAGTTTGTCACATTTAGCAATGATTTGCATTAAAAATATATCTGATCGGTTTCATTATTCTAGTGCTGACAGTTCTGTTACTATATAATGATTTGGACAAGGAAAGACTACTATTTTTAGTTATCAGGATTGGATGTACTATTTTGTAAAAGATAATTTGTAATTATAAAATTTGAGATATAGCATTTTATTTGTATGTACTTGTTATACACTTAATTCCACATATTTATATGCATTTCTTTCAAAATAATGCAGTTTTAAATACTATATTATATCTACATATTTGAGATAGTTTCATTTGAGATTAGATAAGAATATGAACCAATAAATAATCTATAGTTTTGAATAATTTAGTTTCTGTACTTAATTTGTTTTATTTTATTCCTCTTAGCTTACAACTTTTCTCACAGAATAGATCATTTGTCTTTTGGAGAGCTTGTTCCAGGAATTATTAATCCTTTGGATGGAACTGAAAAAATTGCTGTAGATCGTAAGTATTTAGTAATTACTATTGGAATTTGCATGCAGGCAATTGCCTTTATAACTTTAATACTTACACATTTTTAATAATCCTCTTGTGACAAATACATAGATAAATTTTTAAGTAGATTAACTGGGTTAATAATTTTATGTGGGAATGTATGTAGAGAGAATTTCCTACTCTTATCTTAAAAAATGAGCCATAAGAACAAAACAAAGTAAGAAGTAAGCAGGAAAACAAAGAAAAATAAGTAAGCAGGAAACAGAGTAGAATTTAAAAGCTCTCTAAATGAAAGGTTAATGTGTTATTAGGCCTTAACTCCTTTTCCATATGCACTGAAGAAAGAATAAGAACTAAAAGTTTCAACATTAAAGAAGAATTGTTTTCTTTGTATAGATTTAAAGTTCTTTTTTTGGGGGGGGGTTTAAAGTTCTAAAATGCATATTTACCATTTTAGAAACTTCTTTGGGGAGTTTACAAATATCAGAAACCTAGAGTTATTCTAGAACAGCTTGGTTATTAACTCAGAAGTAGTACATTATAGCATAGGTAGAAACCTTCTATTACTATTTTAACCTTCTGTTCCATTTAAAATTCCAGTTTATCCAAATGTGGATGGATTATTTTCTTAATTTTATAACAAGGCATGTATCTTGTGTTTCTTGAAGGTTTTTGGTTGCCTTTCCTCTACTGAAATAGTCCTACTGTGTGACATGCCCCACCTATTGGACCTTTTAAGGACATGTCAAGCTTCATGTGCTACTAGGAATTCTAGTGTTTGCAAAATTGTAAATAAGGATTTCATTTTTTTTAACTAAAACAGATTTATTAATATTCTTCTCAGCATTATTATTTTTTTAAATATTTTATTTATCTGACAGAACAAGCAGGGGAAGCAGCAGAGGGAGAGGGAGAAGCAGGCTCCCCACTGAGCAGAGAGCCTGATGTGGGACTTGATCCCAGGACTCTGGACATGACCTGAGCCAAAGACAGACACTTAATGGACTGAGCCAATCAGGCGCCCCAGTATTTACTCTTTTATCATAGTATTGTAATCAGATACATCAAAGATGTTTTACTTAGAATACTGAGTTACATTCCTAAGTATTTTATGTTTGTATGGGAATGCTTCACTTAAGGAAACTTGAGTATATTAAATTTGGAAATTCTAGAACCATAAGCTTTATTCAGTATGTAATCTTATCTTTATGTGTATGTTCATGTTCATTGTATACAGATATACACTAGATGTTACTTATGAGATGATCATTGAAAACATGTTAATACTTTATTTCAAGATGCTAAGATGACCTTAAATTTTTGTACAGTAACAGTTCTAAATATAAACAGATTAATTTTCAAAAGGCTCTTTTTGAGTTTACTTTTTCCTAAATTCACAAAGACTAAGAGGTATTTAGAGTTATGTTATAAAATGCCACCAGATGAGTGTCAGTAGGTTATTCAAAGCTTTAAAGCAGGTGTACTCTTCTCCTTACTACTAGATGTTTTATTGGGCTTTTTTTTTTTTCCCAAAAAGAAAAAGGAAAATCAGCATTACAAATCTGTGTGTCAGGTAACCACTACCTCCTTGATGTTCCCCAGAAGTTTTGAGGGGATTACTTAGTGTTTACATCTTGAATGCTGTACCAGTTTGGACAAACTAGCACCTTTGGAATAATTTGTGCCTTGCAACAAAATTTCATTCAACAGCGTCTGCGGCCCCTCCCTCCCCAACCCCCCCCACCCCCTGCCCCCAGCTTTTCCCAACTTGGCCATTAAATGATCGGACAGCTTTATAGCCTTTCTTTGAATTAACATTGACATAAAGGTCTTTAGTAGTTCTCTGGCCACAGCTTAAATGTTTTTCAGTTTTTCCTGTCATGTGTCTTTGACCCTTTGGGTTATTCATTGCACTTCACTCCTCACATGTGGCGAGATTCCCTTTGCCCTTCATGTTTCCCCCAAGTGATTATCCTACCTATGCATACAGCGTAGGTTATTGCCTTGCCACTCTTAATTTCATCTGCTTTTCATTAATATTTAAGACTTAAACACCTTTTTCTCCTAGCACTTCCAGCTCACTCCCTCTGTTTATGACACAGTAGAGTTTATTGTAACACACCTCAAAACTGAGCATAGATAGAGCAATTCACCTGAGCAAAGAATGACTCAAAGGATGAAACTGAAGACCATCTATAATTAAAAGCCATCTATTTTTGGGAGATAAAGTTGACACTTTTCTGCCCCAATATCTGAGATAGTATGTACACTATTCAGTTGAACCTAATAATAGAAGAACTAGTCAAATAACTATTCATGTTTTTGAAAGTTATATTGGTACAAGTGGTAGGTGAAGTAAGTGGTGAAGTTGAAACAGGTTTTGTTTTATTTTGTTAGAAACTTGTTTAATGTTAGTGTTTGAAGACACCATTGCTCTTAACCTCTCCCTCCTATCTTGTTTACCTTTCCCTCCTCTATTCTGAATTACACTAAGAGATGGAGACATTGGATTGATTGAAATAAAAATTCACTAAGGTTGACTAAAAGAACATAGACACACAAAAGTACCTTCTATGTACTTTCTATATAAAATTTTAGAATAGGCAAAACTAATCTGTGCTGATAGAAGGTTAGTGGTTAACCCAGGGTTGGAAATAGAGGGGAATGACTATAAAGCGGTATGGAGGAACTTTTTGAGGTGGTGAAAATATTTTATATTTTGATTGTGGTGGTGATGACGTGGGTGAATACAATTGTCAAAATTTGTCAGACCATACTTTTAAAGTTGATAGATTTTCTCTACACAGTTTCCATAGACAGTTATGTGGTGTGAATCACATGGTTTCATGTCAAATGTAATGAGGCCTATTACCTAATTCTCACTACACATAGATATATCTAGTTCTAAATTTTCTAGAATATAGACCTCGAAAATTAACATGTTTTGTATTATGTGAACTGTTATCTAAGATTAATTAACAATTGGTAATAAACTGGTATTTATGACTTGTATTAAACCTAGAAATGCCTAAAGACTATAAATAGGATCTTTTGGATTATGCAGTAGCCTCAGACCATCAGTGAGTAGGTTTGTTAGTTATCTTCCTCCTGCCTTATCAAGTCTTTGTGTATATCCAAAGGCTGGTTAATTCAATTTTGCTTTATCTGTATATCTTAAGATATTAGTAAAAACTGAAAATGTCCTGTGGTGATTATACTATCATAACTTTATTCCTACTAATTTCTGTACTATAATGAAATGCTACTTTTATTTTTCACATTTGATAAAAGGATAAAAATGTTACAAACGATATCTACTGACTACATTTTTTAACCTCTTCTAATGTGTATATATGTGTATATGTGTATATGTGACTATTTTATGCTTATTGAAAGGTTGTTTACTAAGTATGAGTATATTGATTTCATTGATGCTTTTAAATTTTTTGTTGTTGTTGTTGTTAAACACTAAGTCATAAGTAGCATTATGTATCAAGGAAGTGTATTTAATAGGAGGGTGGATTTGGCAGTAGAATTGTTGCTATTTGACTGATGAAAAGAAAACACATTTTGTTTTTATTCTAGACAACCAGATGTTCCAGTATTTTATTACAGTTGTGCCAACAAAACTACATACATATAAAATTTCAGCAGACACCCATCAGTTTTCTGTGACAGAAAGGGTAAGTTGAATCCAACTGATAAAGTGATTTTTTTTTTTTAAGCATTTAATAGTCCAGCTACAAAATAAGGTTAGAGTTGGTATCCTCCCCCTTTTAAAATTTGTGGAAGTTTTGAAATGCATTAATATTTTATTTTAAGCCAATAAAAATGGATATTAGTATGCTTTAGAGCAAGAAAAGAGGTAGATTTTAAAAATCTGGAACATCTTCTATATGGTTTAAACAAAATATTAAACTATGATGGTATTAATGACTTTATTCTTTATATCTTAATTTTGTAATGTTTTCTCTTGTATTGGTATAATTAGTTCTTATCTGCCAGTGGACTCTGATTTCTGTGTTATTTAGTTTTTAATTATTGTTCCTATCCTGGGCTATGCATGATTCTTGTGTCTCAGATAGCAGAATTAGAGGGTTTGCCTTCCTAAGTTAGTGCTTTTTATTCATCTAAGAGGACAAATGTTTTGCAATCTCAGGGTGGAGTGGCCTTTTAAATAGGAGCAGAGTTTTGGAATTTGACAGTTTAACAGACTTCTCATATATTCTGGGGTCATGTTTTCTTATTATTGTTTAAGAATGGTAAATATCCTAATATTAATATCCTGAAGAGTTCCAAGGTTTGCAAACTTGATTTTTGAAGTGTAAACAGGATGGAATGAAATAGAGTATATTCTTGCTGGTGAACACGCTATGGTAGGTTTATGATTTTAGTTGCATTCCTTTCAAGAGAAAACTTCTTTTTTTTTTTTTTAAGATTTTATTTATTTATTCGACATATAGAGATCACAAGTAGAGAGGCAGGCAGAGAGAGAGAGGAGGAAACAGGTTGAGCCACCCAGGTGCCTTGAGAAAACTTCTTTTAAAAACTAAGCCAGGGGTCATCTGGGTGGTTCAGTGGGTTAAAGCCTCTGCCTTCGGGCTCAGGTCATGATCCCAGGGTCCTGGGATCGAGCCCCGCATCGGGCTCTCTGCTCAACAGGGAGCCTGCTTCCTTCTCTCTCTCTGCCTGTCTCTCTGACTACTTGTGATCTCTGTCTGTCAAATAAATAAATAAAATCTTTAAAAAAATAAAAAATAAAAAATTAAGCCAGTAGCTTAAATTTTGATATCTTTCAAATGAGGGCATTCTCTTTTTTCTTGTATTGTATTTCATACCGTTTAAATAAAATGAACAACAGAAAGTGAAATTGTTTCCAAATCTGATAATTGAAATGACAAGAAATATAATTATTTTGTAACTTCTTCGCAAAGAATTGTAACAAAACGTATGTCAAAATATGAGCCTGGCTTTTATGGATTTGGTCAGTGAAGATGCCATATAGTTGTAAGCTCTTGAGCTCAGTAAGTAGAACACTTGAGTGACCTTTTTGAGAAAATAGGAAAGAATGTCTCTGCTCTTTCGATTTCTGTAGAAGCTGATCACACGAAGAATACAGAATAATTTGATTGTCTCTGAAGAGCTTAGTCTAGTAGGACAATTCGTAAAGAGATTTGGAGATCCCTCTTGTACATTTGGGCTGCAGGGCTTCATATTAAGTGTGCAAGTAACCAGATGATGTGAATCCCATTTTTCTCCTTCTCCTGTCTCTCCCCTTCATTTTAGGAACGTGTCATTAACCATGCTGCAGGCAGCCATGGAGTCTCTGGGATATTTATGAAATATGATCTCAGTTCTCTTATGGTAACAGTTACTGAGGAGCATATGCCTTTCTGGCAGTTTTTTGTAAGACTCTGTGGTATTGTTGGAGGAATCTTTTCAACAACAGGTTAAACTTCATTCCTTGTCTAATTTCTAAAAGTGTTACTGAAATTAAGATGCTTTCCCTTAGAAGGAGCAAGAAATGTAATCATTCCCATGTTTTGATATTTAAAGAATTTTTTCTAAGATTTAATTCCAAACTTCCAAAATTACATTGATTACACATTAAACATAACTAAGTTCACTGCATTCAATTATTTTAGGGAGATTACTTAGCTAGAAAGATCCTAAAATTGAATCTAAGTTCTGCCATTTACATGGTAGTAGCCTTGTAATATAGGACACCTACCTTTCTGAAATTGTTTTTTCATCTATAAAAATGGGAATAATCATAAGTGTCTAATTTACAAGTGTGTTGTAGGATTAGATGAGAAAATGCCTAGAAATAGTAGACACTTGAATGTAAATTTTCTTTTTCATATAAGGTATTTTAACTGTACAATATGTAAAATCAAATCTTATCTACTTTGAACCATGTAATGTGTGCAACCAGAATGTTCAGTCCATATTGTTTTTATGATTTGGGACTTTTTTGTCCTGAACTTATGAGATTCAAAGATGACTTGCAGAATCGTAGTCATGAAAATTTGAGCATTAAGTACAATAGATAAAGAAAGGAAACAGTTCCTTCTTTATCCCCAACCCTTCTCAGTATTACATGGAGCTGTATTACTTACATACTTTGAATTTTATTTTTTAAATGAATGGTTTTCTTATGAAAGACTTTGTTGCTACTTTCAGTTTGTTTAAATTTGGGGTGCTGATATTATTTTTTCAAAATGGTATGAATATAAGACATATAAAGCACCCTTGATAAGATTGCTTTGTCAAGTTCATGAATTATGTGGCCTTGTGATTTTGAAATCTATTTGTTTTAAAATTCAACTGTCTGTTTTTAACTATTGAAATGAATAAAGCAAACTGCCTTGTTTCCTTTCTTAATCTATTCCATTATAATTAGTGGATTTTTTTATTCTTATGTAATAATTTAGGAAATAATTTAGGAAGTAATTTCAATAAAAGCATCATTTAATTAAAAACAACTTATTTTTTATTGCAGGCATGTTACATGGATTTGGGAAATTTATAGTTGAAATAATTTACTGTCGTTTCAGACTTGGATCCTACAAACCTGTCAGTTCTGTAAGTGCTATAGTAGAAATGGTGCTGACCTCTAACTCATAGTACCATTGTTAAACCTAAACAGTAGCTTTTGGTGCTCAGAAAGAAATTGCCCAAAATAAAGCATTGTGTTTAGAGGGGATGTGTAAGGAATAAAACTAATGCTTTGGTCTTTTCTTCTCCCTAGGTCCCCTTTGAGGATGGCCACACAGACAACCACTTACCTCTTTTAGAGAATAATACACATTAGCACCTCCTGAGTGAAGGAGAAAAACTTTTTGCCTGAGACATAAAACCTTTTTTAATAATAAAATATTGTGCAATATATTCAAAGAAAAGAAAATATGAATGAGAAGTGGGAATCATACCTAGGGGGAAAAAAAAAAGAAAAACCCAAACTGAAATCCTATATATGTTGTGTCTGTTACAAATGTCCTAGAAGAAATTATGCAACTAATCAGTGAATAAGCCTAACTGAAGTATTGCTTTGAAGATGACCCCTTCTGATATTTTCATAGAAATGGGCAGTATCGAAATCAGAGCTTGCTTCTTGGTGAAAGAGCCTGAAGTAAAGAAGTCAAACCACATCTAAAGAAAAAGGGATTATAAATGCAAATGTTTGCATCCTTCTGTTTTTAAAAGATATGTCGGAATAAAATATGTAAAACATATGGAAAACTAGTCTAGACTTTAAAAAGTTGTGGTCAGGTAATAAAGGAAAACAGGGATGGGTCCCTATGTTATGTTATAGCCATATCAGTGTTAAGCCATAATGACAAGGCCATTTATCCAATAATTTGGTCTGAGGAAGGTAACTGCTTTTCTTTAAACTCTGGCTGTTGGCTTTTTCTGACTGTTCAAGGCAGGGTCGTGGAAGACTAAGGTGAATTCTTATGGAGGCAGGTACATAGGTGCTATAATATGTAACAGATATCATTCACATACTGTATAGTGGGCACTTACTTATACAGGCAGAAGAAAGCACATTTTTTTAAAAAGATGCTCAATTTTCTAATCTGTTCCTTGTATTATTGGTATACTTTGGGAGCAGGTGGTGAGTAATACAAAGGTCCATTGCTGGTGAGGAAACTTCTCAGCTTGTAAAGTATTAAATGGAAAAACAGACTATTTTATACATGTTTGGGTGAGAGGCAACAGGGTAACTTTAAATAAAGTAGAAACATGAGGCAAATACTTAAATAAGGCAAGATCATGTCAGATCTGAGATATTATCATTAAACAGTGTCTGGTAAGCTGTAAACCTGGATTATGAGTGTCTGCATTCAGAGTGTCCTGAATGTGATTGATTTTGTTATTAGAGTGTGTTGTTCTAGCTTCCTTATTATTTAAGGATTGCTTTTAAATTTCCAGATTATGAAAGACTAAAAATAATGAGGGAGATTTCACTCAGGTGCCATTAAAAACTGTATTTGGAATATGTGTGCCAACATCAGTTTTCCTTTTTTTAATACTTAATGATAGAGTCAACTACCAATCCCCAACAGTTGAAGTCCTTCAGAGAAAAGGGGAAATAAAATTCCAGGTAAGTAGCAAGGACAAGACTAAAAGACTAGTTTTTAAATGGTGGTTTTTGGACAAAGGATGTCACAGATTACAGTTTTACAAATGGATTTTTTTTTTTTTTTAAAGATAAATGTTTTCTTGAAAGTAGTTGGTTCAGATGATGTCAGTGGAGAGAAGGAGAGATACTGTTGGAACTGCTCTGAAGTAAAGCTTACGTTAAATGGCACTGCAGGAAGTAAAAGCATTATTGTTTAAAATACACACTTTACCACTAAGAGCCATTAAGTTGACTGATTAACACAGGTGACATAACATGCTCTGAAAGATTTTTTTTGTTCCAGAAAATTCTAAATAACGAATGCGCCTTCTCTGTTGTTGATTTTTTTTTTTTATAGTATTTCCAGTGAAGTTAGACAAGGAACTATAGAACATCTCTCAAAAGAAATTTTATTTAGAATTTTAGCAATCTTAGACTGAATCTTGGTTCTGTGAATCTGCTTTCCAGAAAGTTCATTCAAGTTTCAGAGTCTTGTATTTTTTTTTTTAAGGGAGGTAAAACTATTGATTTAAAATTACTTTCTTTCAGTTAGGATTTTAGGATTTTAAAGTGTCTTTAAAAAGACTTTAAAATTGTTTTGGTGCTTACATATGATTTTTAATTGTTCCCATGTTTTCCAAATACCTTATTAAAATTTTAATGTAACTAACCTGTCCCATTAAAGCTGACTATAAAAGCAATTTCTTTAAAGCAAAATCTTGCTTTGCCATTGATTTACACTTTAATAGTTAAGAAAACTTGCTACCTGACTCTCCTCAAATAGTAAAAGTCAGGTTTTTGGCCATCAAAGTAGTAAGATTCTGATCAGCCTTCTGGATGGTGAATGATGAAGTATGCCTACATATTGGGATTTGCTAGGAGTTTTTGACCTCACCAAGTGTTTCTTTTCCATTGCAGAGAACACTGTGCTGACCTGCTTCTTACGGAGCTTGTGCTTGAGGGTGTCCTCAGTAGGGTACCCAACTTTATTACTCAGTCCTTTTTCTTTATTCATAATATTTATATATTCCAGTCTAAATATTTTAAAAGTTGAGATTTCAGCTTCTATGAAATAGATTTTTAAAAAACTGTGTTTTTTGTATACTTTGGTCTAGAAAAAGAGATGAAATATTTAGGTGAATAATTCTCTGCTGTGGTATTTGTACAGTACAGACGACCTCTTGGGAAAAGCTTAATGCAGTATTAGAATTACAAAATCACTTTTAATTCTCAATTTAGATGATTAATACCACATTTTTCTCACATATGTTTTATGATAGCACTGAATTTTCATAGAAAAATTACTAATGCAAGCAAGGTTTGCAGTCTTTAATATAAACCTAACTTTGGAATTCGTAAAGGAATGACTTAAGGTCTAATTTTTTAATGGTATCTGTAGGGATATTTTATGCATCCTTTATATGTTCTGGGTTAGTAATTCAGGTGCCAGAAAGGAAATTTTATATGCATCTTGTCTGCTTCAAAATTTAAAACTTTGAATCTTGAACTCAAGTTAAAGATGCATATTTTCATTGTTTAAAAATACTTATACCTGAGCCAAATGACCTTTAAAATTTCATCATGCCCTTTAACATAGTGCTTAAGTCCCTCCACTTCTGTTTGGAGCTCTATTGCAAACCTGCAAGCCAAAGTGAGCCACCCTTTGTCAGCACTATCCAAACTGGATCACCATGTATTCACTACATTATGGTATGATGCCTGGATTAATGTCCCAGTATTTCCTTATTGTAGTTTTTCCCCACTTTTGAAATATTAGTGATAAAATCACCTTGCATTGTCGTAACAGTAGGAAACAAACTGCCTTGGATTTTTTTTTTTTTTTTTTTTTTTAAGAGAAAAGAGGATATACAGTTTTAGAGTCTCAATCCTTAACAATTGGGACTCTGAGTAAAATGACAAATACAAATTTCTTTGTCCTCTTTGTCGTGTACCCCCAAATAAGACCCAGTCCCTCATATATAAACTTTTTTCCTCAGGAAAACTGTGGCAGTCTTTAAATACCACTCTGTTATATTTGCTTTTGCTCCAGATAGAGCCAAATTACTGTATGAGATTGGATTTCTTTTGTATTTTCATATTAAAAAGTGAATGAGTGATTCTAAATCAGCTGTTTGAATGAGATGTTAACTGGAGGTGATGATTAGTATAAAGTTAGTAAGTTATCTTAAATGTTTTTTCTGAGTTGTATGCCAATCTGCTTCAACTTTTTCTAGTATTAATTGCTTTAGGTGGTGACTGTTTTTAACTCTGAAATAGTCATTACTCTATCAGGTATGTTGTGGGTAAAGAATATAGGGATTACCAAAACTTCTTTTTAAACATAGATACCTTTTCTTTGCACTTACCGTCCATCCTCTTTTCCCCAAAACTAGAAGGTTCTTCTCATTACATTGTAATTGTATGTGTTAGGCTTTCAAATAATTGTTAATTGGTCTTGATAGAAAATAATTAGGGATTTTCTTTCATACCAATACCTATTTTTACTGCTTAATCATCACAGAACTTTATTTGTATCATTTCTTTAATGCCACAGATAAAACATGCTTCAGCGTGTAAATGTAACACTGGTAATGGTATCAGAAAATGTTTAAGCATTAGTATCTGTGTTAAAATTTATACTCCTCTGGTAGTTTCTTTGGAAAATTCTGTCTTTTTCCCTCAGGGGAGGGAGGGAATCTGTAGTAGTCAGCAGTTAAAGATACACTAGACGAGGAAAACATTTTTTTAATTCAAACTTTCATTTAATCAAAAGTCAAAATGAATACTTGATCAGTGGAATTTATGGAATTGGTGAAACAAAAGATAGTAAATTCTTAGAATAGTTGTGTTTTATCTCATCTCATTGACTTATAACTTGATTTCTTTTTATCATATCTATAGTTTACATCTCAGTGTAGTCAGAAGTATCATCTAGACCTCTCAAATTAAAGATCACCAAGTGCTTTGTTTCAGAGCTGGGTTGTGTGCCCTGGAAGGGAGTTCCCAGACCTTTAGATGAGATTCGAAAAGATACTGCCCAGAAGAGTTCCTCCCCAAATGCCCTTTATGGTGTTCAGAAAAATCTCAAGTAATACTGGACTAGAAGCTGCCCTTCAAGCCTTATGCACTACAACTACGTGCACATGCTTTCTGAGTATTACCAATTAATCTGGAAAGTGAGTATACATATAACTGCCTTCCTTGCCAGTTTATGCTCGTGTAATTTTCTAGTGGTTGTGGGTTTTTATTTTAGTTGCTGAGGCCCCAAATACTATATTTGAAGAATATTCCATATTTTTAACATGAAATGCTGCAATCCAACATACATTGATTTCTCAAATGCAAGGAAAGTCAGGATAACAGTTATATTATTAATATAGGGATTTGAGAATAAATAGTTTTTACTAATTCATTGTATTATACATAAAATATTTTTAAATAAAACAACACTTACTCTCTAAAGTGACAGTCTGTTAGTGAAGTCTCTTCTGCTATACGTTGCACAGTTAGCATTGTGTAACTGGAATGATCAAGATACTAGCAAGTCCTGGTGGTCACAGAAGGGTAATCTTCCCCACTTCCCAGAAAAAGACTTAAACTAACATTTTCGTTTATATTTAAAATTTTGCCTTCCTCACTGGCAAAGATCAGGGGACTGAATTTTTGTGGGTTTTTTGTTTTGTTTTGTTTTTTTAAGATTCTAGCCTAGGATGTTCCATCAGTCACTCTCGCTCTGAGGGCTGAGCAAAATAAATATAAGAGGTTTGGTGACTTCGGTGAACAGAAGGGAAACTCCTGAGAGAAGGTTATCAGGAAAATGGGTGACTCAAAAGATTTAGAAATAAAAGTTGTCAGATTCAAATTATGAGAACTAATTTTACTTACAAGCATAATCGGTACCAATGCAACTATGCTTGAGCTCTCCTTCTATACATAATTATTTACACCTAATTTTTTTTTTTGTTTTTTAGATTTCAGAAATAGTTGAGGGAAGTGCTAGATGTGAATCCACTTTTCCAATTCTCCCAGCCTTCAACAGGTCTTCATGGTATAACAGGAAAAGGACACTGAGATTTCAGTAGAGAATTCTCTTTTACAGTATTTCTGAGGTTGCAAAGATCATTCTTCCTCAACTTAATCTTGAATTTAATCCTTTATACTGGGTACCCCAGAATGATTCCAAGGTTAGAACTGCCTTTCTTTAGCCTATTTCAGCTTATATCATGTGTTCTTCCATGTTCATTGAGTCAAAAATTAGTCCTCTGAAGAGAAAAAACCCTAAATACGGACAGATAAATGTACTTTGGTGTTTTATATTCAAGGGCACAGAATGGAGTATTAGGAAGCAATCTGGAGATAATTTTTCCTAAGATACGGATGATTATAGGCTAGGATATGACTTTCCTTCTCTCACAGAAATAAAATATATAGGTAAGAAACAGGTGAAGACAACACTTTGACAGGTAATGAACTTGGGCATATTCTTTGTTACTTCCTAATCTTGAGAACCACAGTTTGCTGTTTTAGAGGTATCCAAAAGGTTCCAGATAAAAGGAGCTTGCCAAATGTTCTTACACCTTAAGCGTGCTGAGTGCCCTAAAGTAGGAGAGGAACTTATAACAGAAGCTCACAATGAAGAACCAGACATTCCGAGCCATCTGAGATCTTGCAATGAGAAGGCGCCATGCGATGAGGAAGAGGGCAGTGTTAAAGAGGTAGTGAATATTTCGGAGCCTGGGGGACAAACATATAGAACCAAAGTTAAAACAGCACCAAAGACCCAAATGTGTTATCTGAAGCCTAAGTGTATTGTTTCTGGTTGTGACCAGCAAATTGTTAGGTGCCCACAGGTATGTGGCATGACCTTATGACCTTTTGATTTTTATAGCTCTTACTCCACAACATGCCTTCTGAATAATCAGATTTCCATAGTATTCCCCTGACTAGTTTTTCCCATACCTCTCCCTACTTGAACCAATCTTACAAACATGACTAACATAATCTTTCTTAAATATACTTTGATCATATCACAAATCTTCACTGGTTCTTGTTCAGTAGAAGGTAAGTTCTAAAGTTCCCAGCCTGCTTCAAGGTTCCTCTGTTTGCAATTTATTTTTCCAAGCTTATAATCTCTGCATTAAAAGCCCTTTACTTCTACGAGAATTAAATCAGACTGTTCTGGTTCTTTGTCCCTTTTGTGGAATAAGGACTGAAAGGAATTTAAGGCAGTTTAAGGACTTCAAGAATGGTTGAGTGATTTGCTCATGTTAAAGAGCACAGTCAAGTTATCTGCTTTTTGGTATTCTTTATATCACATTATGACAGGATGTGGTAGAAGAAACAGAAACTTGGATTCAAATCTGGTTCCTCTACTTCCCATGTCTTACCATGGACAAGTTACTTAACCTTCTTTGAGTCTAAATAGTTGATTAAAAAAAAAGAAAAATGGGATAACAAAATAACATCTCCCTCATACAGGTGTGGTGATAACTAGCTGAAACAGTGTATTACAAGGGGAGAATATACAAGGAAGGACCTGTAATGTAGTAAATGCTTGGGAAATGTTAATTCCTCCTCTCCCCTGCTCAAATTTCATGTCTGGTATAAAACCAGGTATTTGTGGTAAGTGCTTAATAAATATTAACTGACTGATTATGCTTACCTTTTCAAATGTTGTTTTGCTTCTGGGATCCCAGCCATATCCTCTTTCAGTAAGTACTTCTTAACTCCTAAAACATAATTTTCAATGTATTCCAACCAGTTCAACTGGCGCACATCAAAGTTGAATACCTGAAAGGCAAGATGAGATTATGGGTTGCCAGATTTTCACTGCTGGAGACAATCACCTTGTCTTTTTTGATGAAGCTTCTTTTACATAAATGAGTGACGTTTGGTTTGAAAGACTTAGGTTGGACCCCTCCAAAGGAGATTATTAGAGCTGTTACTTCAAAGGCACTGACTATATGGGTTACCATTTACACAAATATTTAAGCATAGATCAAGCACAAATATTTAACTTTTGGGAAGTCTTGTGAGGGAAATTTAAAGGAACTGGCATTAATCTGGTGAAAGCTAATTTCTTTTCAAGTAAATGGAGGTTAATTATTTTTAAAAGTGTTGGAATAACTTTGGTTAGGGAACAAAACAAATAGTGCTTTTCTTTCCCATTCTTGAATTTTGGTGGTGTTCCCTTGGCCTACCATCCTTTCCTACTTCATTTTGCAGATTAAGGTAAACTGTGGATAAGCAAAGCCTTAAGGAAAAGTTTAGCAGAATTTATATTCTGTATTTGTTTTAGAGGTGTTATCCACTATGTGTGCTGTTAAATGAAGCCCTTCAAAAACATTTAGAGCTAAGTGGTATGAGTGAAGTGCTTGCTTCTCTTGGAACACTAGTGCATTTCCTCCTCTTGGACACAGAATGCCATGGAACTATATTTTTCCCTTTCACTTCGCCACCAGAAGGTTCAGAAACAAAGTCCCTGCTTAACTGCACTGACTTGGATAAGATCTCGTAGACTACACATGGATGGACATTCTATTTTTCTTATCCTTGAGTTCATGTTTTAAAATTTTCCCTAGTTTGGCATTTTATTTCTATTTTGTTCTTTAATTATATATGCTTACTGCAAGTTTTCCCAAATCTTTGTGAAATAATATCGAGTATTAACAAATAGATGAGATTAACAAGTTCGAGAGAGCTTCATAGACTTGTCCAACAGCTGAAATGCTTTCCAAAGGTAATTTTTTTATTACTTTGGATATGTTTGTTTTCAATAGTAGCACTAAATATAACTTACTCATCTGTATAAATAGAGGCTTTTATTTTATACTATTTCACATTTCTAAGTTAGATTTCAATGAAGCCCTAAAGTTTAGAATTCTCCTCCCATAGGGTGAGTCAAACTCAATTCTAAACTGGAGTTTGGCAATTATATCCAATTATTCAGGACTATTACCTTTGCTAAGATGTTTTGAAAGCATATGTTAAATCCATAGCAGATTTGGTTTTTTCCACAAAATTTTTGGTTATTTTAGGTTAAAATAGTAATATGTCAAAAAAATGGAACTCTAAGCTTATTACCTTTTGAATTATTTAGATGGATCTATTCCATGGAGAGAATGCAATAAAAATAAGCCTACCTAAAACTTGAAGCTAATTTTACACATAATTTATGGTAGCTTTTTTTTTTTTTAATAAGCTAATTTGATCATTAGCTCTACATTTCAAACACGTGCTTAGAATAATCTTTGTCTATACAAGGTACATAAACATTTCTGAAAATAGCTCTAGTTCATGTCCGGTTTAGAGAGGGTCAGCAATTATCTCAGTTAAAACATCCCTCTAGGGGCGCCTGGGTGGCTCAGTGGGTTAAACCCTCTGCCTTCGGCTCAGGTCATGATCTCGGCTTGGGATCGAGCCCCACGTCGGGCTCTCTGCTCAGCAGGGAGCCTGCTTCCCTCTCTCTCTCTGCCTGCCTCTCTGTCTACCTGTGATCTCTGTCAAATAAATAAATAAAATCTTTAAAAGAAAAAAATCCCTCTAAATGTCACCTGGTGTATTTACTGTAACACAGTGTTTGATTTGCAAGTAACTCTTAGGTTCCACGACCCAAAGTAATTCTAGAGCTTGGATTTGAACATGTTATATGAGTTTGGAATGTAGGAAGTAAATCCCTTAGCTGGCAAGTGAGGCGAGCTATGGCCTTCTAATGTTTCCCTCTCAGTGTGACTTGGTCTCTTCTGCATGCTGCCAAGTACTAGGTAACTCAAGAAACGCTTTTCTGGGGACTCCTGGTGGGCTCAGTCAATTAAGTGACTGCCTTTGGCTCAGGTCATGATCTCAGGGTCCTGGGATTGATCCCATGTTGGGCTCCCTGCTCATTAGGGACTCTGTTTCTCTTTCTCCCTCTGCTATTCCTCCTGCTTGTGCTTTCTCTCTCAAATGAATAAATAAAATCTTTTAAAAGTGCTTTTTTCTTTAAAAAATTAGATAATGTCAAGAGTTAAAACTTTAAAGTTTAATTGAAAACTAAGGCTTTGCTCAGGGAACACATGACTTCTTGAGAAGAAAAATGCTAGGAACATGTACAAAGTATGAAAGATTTCTATGTTTGTGAATTTCAGAATATGGAAAGATCTCAGGACTTAATGTCTGCAACTGCCAAGGAGCTAATGGAAGGAAAGAAATGGCACCGGTGCTAAGCAATTAGAGTGAAGGCATGTCTTGAGAGATACTTGGATTGTTGAAGACAGGTCATTGGAGAGAGAGGCTGTCTGGGTGTCAGTGTGCTAGAGAGGGAGAGAGGTCTTAGTGGGATGCACATGTGAGGAGGGTTTAGCTTTAAAAAGAAGGAAAGAACTGTAGCTTTGGAGATGCAGAACGATTTTAACAAGAAGGATGGATGCATTTATGAGTAGTAAAATTATGATTTTTTTTTTCATCCAAGTCCTATGTTGTGAGATTAGGGAAAATATAGAGGTTTGTTGAAAACCGCCTCCAAAGGCAAACAGGGATTGAAGCAAAGTATGTGAAATGTGACTGCAGGATAGCAGTGAGGATCTAACCAGTCAAGAACCCAGGTCTCTTATCTACATTAACTTATATCCTGTAGTTATATCAATAGCATGGATTGGTTTTCTTAGCCAAAAAAAAAAAAAAAAATTCTGTGTATATAACTAAAACTTGGTCAGATTTCCAGGTCAAATAATTCTAAGTTGCAAATGAGCAAGATTTTCCTGTTGGTTGCCAGCACTCTACTTACTCTCTGGTCTTCAGGACTCAGCTCAGACATCAGCATTTCCGTATTGTATGTGCTCCATTCCCAACTCCGGTTGACAAAATATTCCAGCATGGAAACTGTTCTTAAAAGCCGATTCATGACCTTTGTCATCCTGGGGTAAAGAGATATCAGCAAATACCAGCACACCACTGCTGGCTGATTTCCTGTTACTACTTTATAGGATGAGTGACAAATTACTTTTCAAAAACTATAAAAAATTTCCCTCTTTCCCCCACTTCCTCATTAAAACACGTATTCTTTTTTCTCTGTCCACATTAACTGTTGAATGAAGGAATATTGAATCTAAGGGAGTTTGATTAGTCATTTTACTACCATCGAACTCCTCCTCTTCCTCTCTACTACCTTCTCTTTTTTCTCAAGAGTAGCAAATATTTTGGGGCACCAGGGTGGCTCAGTTGGTTAAGTGACTGCCTTCAGCTCAGGTCATGATCCTGGAATCCTGGGATTGAGTCCTGCATTGGGCTCTCTGTTCAGCAGGGAGTCTGCTTTTCCTTCTGACCCTCTCCCCTCTTGTGCTCACTCTCCCTCTCTCTCAAGTAAATAAAATCTTAAAAAAAAAAAAAAAACCCCAAAATTAGCAAACATTTTAAAAGTGCAGCCTGATACCGGAAAAGAACTTACTAGGTGATAACCCCACTGTCTGGCACCGTGCTGATGCTTCAAAAAATTATTGTCTCACCTAGTTCTCATTGCATCTCTGCTAAGTAGCTTTGTATCTACATTTTATGAATGGGCAAAGTGAGCTTAAGATAGATTAAGTGGCCGTGATAATACAGGCATCAAAAGGAAAATTCCAACCCACTTTTGACCGACCTAAAAAAGCCTCTGCTTTTGTAATCTCACCACTCTTGTGTCCCATTTCTTCTGATGGCTGGCATCTTCCTGCCCTGTGGTCAGGACAGGGACCAGCTCCGCTGTGTGAACTTGCCAGATTTACAATTTATGGAAAACTTTCATATTTGATGCTCTTATTTGATCCTCACAGGTAGTAAAGATCTGTACTCTTCATCTTATAGAAGGATTAACAGGTTCAAGGCCATACAGCAAATGCAGCAACCTAGATCTTCTGGCTACGAATCACTTTAGCCCATAGAACATTTACCTTAGGCCAGGTTAGCAGTAGTGATTACTGTAGTTGACCCAATAATGACTTGTGATGCTATTTTGGGAATTTGGTCTTATTTCTGGTCAAATCCTAATACCCATTTACCTAATGTCTTCTGTGGGACTTTTCATTGTATCATGAGAAATTCCTAGGCAGAAGGTATACTCATTATTCCCTGATACAAGCATCGTAAGAGGGTTCCATTTGGCTATTATCATCTTACTTTTTGCTGTCGACAATGTATCTCCCTTCCTCCTCTCCAAGTTCACATATTTAGACCTATTCTCACCAATGATAGTATATGGAGAAGACTTTGGGAGGTGATTAGTGCCCTTCATAAAAGAAACCCCGGGGGGGGTGCCTGGGTGGCTCAGTGGGTTAAAGCCTCTGCCTTCAGCTCAGGTCATGATCCCAGGGTCCTGAGATCGAGCCCCATATCGGGCTCTCTGCTCAGCAGGGAGCCTGCTTCCCTTCCTCTCTCTCTGCTTGCCTCTCTGCCTACTTGTGATCTCTCTCTGTCAAAAAAAAAAAAAAAAAGAAACCCCAGGGGCGCCTGGGTGGCTCAGTGGGTTAAAGCCTCTGCCTTCGGCTCAGGTCATGATCCCAGCGTCCTGGTATTGAGTCCCTGCATCGGGCTCTCTGCTCAGCAGGGAACCTGCTTCCTCCTCTCTCTGCTTGCCTCTCTGCCTGCTTGTGATCTCCATCTGTCAAATAAATAAAAAGAAACCCCAGAAATCTCTCACCCTTTCCAGTATGTGAGGACACAGACGGCTGTCTAGGAACTGGGAAGCAGGTCTTTAGCAGATGCCGAATCTACCAGCACTGTGATCTTAGACCGCCCAGCTGCAACTATGAGAAATCCGCTTCTGTTGTTTATAACCCACCCAATCTATGATAGTCTGCTATAGCAGCCCAAATGGGTAATGGCAATCTTTTTCCCTTCTACAACTCTGTCGTCATTGATGTGATTTCAATAAATTTATTTTAAATTTTTAAAATAAGCATTGTAGAATGATATCCTATGTACAGGAATATATCAGCATAATAGTATTTTTTCTTAGAATATATTTATGACTTTCAGGCACAGAAGGTATTCTTAACACAAGCCATAAAGGACTTTTTTCCTTTATTCATTTTATCACATAAAAACGTAGAACTACTTTATTTTTTAAGCTTTTTTCTCTTTTTTTTTTATAATGAGAGAGAGGATGTATAAGCAGGGAGAATGGCAGGCAGAGAGAGAAGTAGGCCCTGCTGAGCAAGGAGCCTGACATGGGACTCGATCCCAGGACTCTGGGATCATGGCCTGAGATGAAGACAGATGCTTAACCTATTGTGCCACCCAGTCATCCCTAAAACTTTAGTAATAACAGTGATTACTATATTCTATGCCCTGTTACATAAAACCTCATAAAATAGGTATGATTACTATCCCTTTTTACAGGTGAGGCAGTTCGGTATTACAGACAGTAATTTAGGGCTCACATGGCCCTTGACTTGGTGAAGCCAGGATTTAAATGTGTAAGTCGGACTCTAAACTCCATGCTCTTAAGACCTACATTGTATGTAGTCCTCTTGTATTAGAAAAAGATTCATTCATAAAGCTATGAGATAAGAAATTGAGTTGGAGAAAATACATTATATATTTATGCACATAAATGAGTTTCTATAAATTAATATGGTCAATCCAATGGAAAAATAGGTGAGAAGCAGAGGCAGACAACTCACAGAGGAGAAACCTTGAATGTCCAATGAAAAAATGAAAGCCCAGCCCCTCCAGCAATTGGGAAGGCAAATCAAAGTAACAAAGAGATGCCATTCATTGCCATTAGTCTGACAATTCAAAACACTTTTTTTTTTTTTTTTTTGGTCAGCTACTGATGAGGGTAATTAAAAACACATTTTTACCCTTCTGTGCTGATGTGCAAATTGACAGAGGCTTCCTTTAGGGCAAACTAGGTAGTGACAAAATCCAGATCGCCTCCACCCCAGACCCAGTGGTACATTCTAAAAAAATGTAGGTGCACTGATATTCATTACCCCACCATAACAGGAAAAAACAAAACTAGGCAGAAGGACTTAGATTTTCAAGGAACATTAGTGGAAAAAAGTTGGAAAATATGTAGGCTTGAATTACACGCACACATACACACACCTCAAAGCAAAACTATATATATGTCTATATATGGTTGTAAATGCATAGAAGATTACACCCAAACGTACTTGGGAAGGGAAAGAGTCTAAAAGGATTCTAGCATTTTTTGCATTGATTTCTAGCATTTTTGCCGTAAAAATTTTTGACTCCCTTTCATCTTTTTTCTTTTCTACTTGCAGAACTTTGCTCTTTATCCAGGTCTTCTTCCAACCCTGATAAATTTTAAAGACTTCCCTGTTTCTGCCTATAATGTTTGGTATTCCTTCTTTTCCCACTTTTATTTAATAAGCCCCATACAAATATTTACAGTGTCTCCTTTTCATCTTGTTCAAGAAGAACCTGATGATTACTGAGTTATGAGCTCTAAATAAGGTCTCTGAAAATTTGGATAAATTTAACATTGCCTAAGCTTTAGCCATTTGCACTACTAATAAGGATGGAAATTAAACATACTGAGAGACTGCCTCCATAAAGAGACTAGCATGGAAAGCAATGCTATTCATGCTTCCCACGCTTGCTCGCAGGGATTGCATTTGGTAATTATAATAATGATGGCTCTTCAGACAAATGCAAAATTCAAGGGAGACAGAAAGAAAGGGCTAGGTCCTAAGTCTCACAGCTAGGTGGCGACAGAGCGGCCTCAGCGACAGCACATTTCATTCTACCTTGTTCCCTTTAATTTCTTTACTTGCCTCTAGATGGCAGTAACTCTAGTTCAGGTTTCTCCAGATCGCTCCTCTTTTCCACTTCTACACTACTTTAAATTCTTCCCTTAGCTTCTATTTCCTATTTGTAAAATTGTTGTTAGGAGTACATCCTCTCTGGATTGTTGTGCGAATGAAAACGAGATCATCCCACGTTATCGTGTGCATGCGTGTGTGTGTGTGTGTGTGTGTGTTACCATCATTGCACAATTTTAAGATTACCTAACAGTTTAGAAAACCCCAGATTTACAGTCTCCTTTGCTTTGCTTTTTGGATGACTACTTGCTGAATTGACCAAGTTTCTCAACATTTACCTTCCTTTATTATGATAGAGGATTTTTAAGGTAGGGGTCCCTTTGGGACTTCTCATTACTACTGCTTCAGTTGGCCCTAAATTTATACACGATTCAGTTGTCATCTTCAACCCCCAGATGAAAGGAGGGCTGTACTCTGGGGCCTAAATCTTCCATGCAATAACACTCTTAAAGCCACTGACTTGGCTTCTCACCTGGGCTTCCTTCCTGTGAGCCGCAGAAAGAAGTCATAGATGATGGCAGGGGCCCGGTGGCTGACAGCATTCCAGTACTGGCTTATGATGAGGTTGGTTGTGAAGTCTGCATGTGGCCTCCTAAAAGCTCTCTCAAATGGGGCTTTTTCAAAGGTTGCCAAGACTTGGATTCCTGGAGAAGAAAACAGAGTACTAAGTCTAGAAGCATATAAGCCCACTGTAGTGGAGGGCATTTGCAATGGGTCAAAATGATAAAGACTAGTGATTGCTGTGAAGAGTCTAGAATCAATCTCTGAGAACAATATTAAGATATTTATGTGAGGCAAGAGGTCACCTACAAAATCAAATAATGAGAATGGGTTACAAAGTGGGTCCTTTTCCTGAAACCTTTATCTAAAACAACTTCTTGAGGGAAATAGTTTCAATCAATACAGTGAAGTATTGTTCAGAAAAACATAAATCCATCATTTGATTCCCAGGTTATCTAGTTTATTCCGAAAGCTCCAAGACAGAGCCAGAAGGCCTTATTTCCTAGGTAGGATCATTGGTTGTAGAACCATCAGGAAAGTTTCTTCATATTTTACTTAAACTTTTAAAAGGGTTAAAGTTTCATAAATGTTTAAGTGAAAAAGAGCATATCAAGGCAGGATTCCCTTGTGCTGGTTCATTTATATACCCATCTTTTACTTCTTTATTATTTCTGCTTCTCTGGGGATACCCCAGACTTCACTGTCCATTCACTTTTATCTCCAGATTTTTTTTTTCCACAATTTTTTTTTTAATGATTAAGTAGATAAAACGTAGATAAAAGTTAAAAGACTCTGATGTATATTTGTAAAATAATTCTTTTCAAAAGATATTAATTCCAATTAAATATTGATTTTACCAATGTAAAATTTTCAAAGAATATACCCAAGTTCATTATTCAATTATGATAACGATATCAGTTATCATGGTAATAATATTATTATCCTCCTTAAAGTGTGTTACTTGGAAATCTGTATAAAAAATATATACCTTGTACAGAAGAGATTCTCAAGAAACATCTGATCCAGGAATCTGGACTCTTTTTCCTTCCAGAATGGGTACTGCACAGAGACCTGTCCTCTACTCATATTTGAGGTACCAGACCTCCACATGAATGTGAATAGATCTCTTCCTCTCTTGGGGTCTCATATATAAAATAAAGCAAGGCCACTAGATTATTTCTAAGATTACTTTCAACTATGATACCGTATACTTTGATAAATGGAAAATAAGCGGTTTCAGCACGGAAGAAGACTTGAACTCCATCAGAAATGGAGTTTACATGTAGCATCTTTTTATTGACAAGCTTAACATAACTTGTTTGCTTCTATTAATGCCTCTTTTTATGAGTGATAAAAAATACCTTAATACCTTAATCCTGTTACTGAGGTAGAGGAGATGTATTTTTAATTCCAAATGTTTTCAGAATTACTCAGATATATGATCTAAAGAGCTTTGGTGCCAGTAGATATTTCATTTTTTTCTGAAATAACTTTACAAAAAGAATAGCATAGGAGAGTGCTCTGAAATGAAAATCAGATTCTAACAAATTAAGTACATGTGATTTTTTTCTATATCTAGTATCTAAATAAGACGAGGATCTAAAATTTTCAGATATTTGCAGAAAATCAACTAAATTGACGGAGTACAACATTGATTAGCTAATTTTCTATTAATGCAGGGTTAATTACTTCCATTCAATAAGATACTTTCAAGGTGACACTTATGGCTCGCTGTATAAATCAGTGAAGAGTACTATTGACTCAGTAACCTACATCTACTTGTTATTGATGATCCCACAGTCTCGATGGTGTACAGGGGACAAGGGATGTGGGCGTGGGAGCAGCACCCGCCTCAGCAGGAGGGGCATTTCCTCGCTGATGCTACTTACTTACAAGTGCTGACTTTCACTCGGTTTTATGTATTTTAAAAAATCTTCAGAGCCAATGGACCCCTTATTGCTTGCAATCATGTACATTATTCCCGTTGACCCCTTCTTTGATATTCCACAGCACATTCTAGTTAACTCTTACACATTGATAATTACTAATTCTTTTATCTTGTACTTATTTTTTTATCTTTTTCTCCCATTAGACTCAAAGCTCCAAGACAGATTTTGCCACATTTTTTCCCTGTGGTAGACACTACTACTGTGTGGGCAGATGCTAATAGTTATGTAGTTATATCTCTACAGGCACTTACCCATTTTGCCCCAATTACAAGGATTGAGGTTACCAGATGTACAGTGGTAGATTAATGTTGACTTAGGTCTGGAAAATGAAATAAAAATTAAATAAATACAACAAAATGGAGGACAAATGAAAGAAAGATAAGGAAAAACATGTAGGCAAGGATGTTTCAATAATTCCCATAACCAGGGCAACACTTCCATCTTTTGTTCCTTCTTTGGGTAAAAATGCAAAATGGAAGAAGACGAGGAATGTGTGTATTTGTGCGTGTGCGTGTGAAAGAGATCTCAAATAAGTTGATGTATTTAGGGAGCAGATGGAGGTACCATGACAATGAGAAAGCAGATAATATCAGTAACTTCTGGACATGTTTATTGGGCAAAATATCGGCTATGTTTTCTTCTAAGTCCAGTTAAGGCCTGTTGTATTGGAAAAAATCTAAATGGCTGACTTCAAATAAAAATTTATTTCTGTTTACCATTTACTATAAGAGTTAAATATACAAACAACCTTTTTTTTTTTTTCTTCCCCCTGTACTTGAAAACAGCCCCTCCCATGGTGATCTGAACTTTTGGCATGTAGCAGGAAATGAGCAGTTGTATAAAATATAAAAGATGCCCTTATTTCACCCACTTTTATCTCCTTTGCCTTAAAAAGGGGAGCTGTATTTTAGACTACTGAATAGAAAGAAAAGTCTTTTGGGGTTATAAGAATTTTATGGTTAAGCAGTTTAGAGTTTGCTACTTTATCCAAAATATGAAGCAGTATTTATAAAATATTTCCATGCATATGTGATGGCATATTTGGAACTATGTAAAATATTGAGACTGATCCTTTCTGACATTTGGGGTCTACTACAATCAAACACACATATTTTGAAACTAAGCCTAACATATTCACCCTCCTCCTCATCAAATGTTTGAAAGCCGGCTTCCACATGCGCACCTGTGAACGGCTGTGTACCATCCCACAGCCAAAGTGAGATTGACGACTATATCAACGGGAATTAAATCTGCCACAGCCATCGGAGTAGCTCTTATGGACCGAAGAAACCCTTTCCCAGCCTGCATAGGAAAAAGAACAGTAAGTACTGAACCAAGTTTTAAGTAACAGCTGGGACTAATACAAAATTAATGCTGCTAGTTAACAACAGTTAACACTGACTCAGGGCTTACAGGTTATCATGCTAAGGCTGACTTCTCTCAGCCTATCCAACCCACCCCCACAACCAACCCCTGGCCAAGTCCATCTCAAATGCCAATTTCCATAGAGGTCCTCAGATTCCTTTAGGAGTGGAGTTCCTCCAATTTGTGAGAGGTTAGTATGTTCAGCTGATGAACAAACACCAAGAACAGTTTTTCACATTTAAAAATTAATTCATAAGATATCTTAAGAACTAAGGTTTCCCAGATTTTCCATTAATATTAGTTTACCATTTTATTTATTTATTTAACCTAAAGAGAGAGAGAGAGACAAAGAGAACAAATGGGGAGGAGAGGCAGAGAGAGAATCAGGCTTTCTGCTGAACAGGGAGTCCAGACAAGGCTCAATCTCAGGACCTGAGCCAAAGGCACACACTTAACTGAGTCATCCAGGCACCCTTCAGTTTAGCATTTTTTTTTTTAAGATTTTATTTATTTGACAGAGAGAGATCACAAGTAGGCAGAGAGGCAGGAAGAGAGAGAGGGAGAAGCAGGCTCCCCACCAAGCAGAGAGCCCGATGCGGGGCTCAATCCAGGACCCTGAGATCATGACCTGAGCCAGAGGCAGAGGCTTAACCCACTGAGCCACCCAGGCGCCCCCAGTTTAGCATTTCTTAAGTGATGCCATTTTCTGCTAGTTCTCACTAACTTACAAACAACAGTAGATCCTAAAAGCCTAAGAAACATTTTAAAAAGTTAATAGGCTTCTACCATTCCATAAATACTCTTTATTACTTAAGGAAAGGCCACCATTTTTTGCTCAGTATCTTTGTTCACTTCAAAGATGTTATATAAATGTAAGAATTGGGAATTATTCACATTAATAAATAAGTCATACCAATAAATATATAGGTTAATAGTCCTGTTCACTGACTTTATGAAGTTATTGATACCCTGCATATTTCCAGCATTGATTTGCAGTGGTTAGCACTTTCCTATATTCCTAATCTCTATTTTCTTGTGACTGATTCCCCTTCCTTTTTATGTAAGAAATCAGTCTGAAAGATTTTAGAAAATCTACATCCATGTGCAGCTTTGTAAATAATATAATAAACCTCACTCTAGGATCATGTAAAAATAATTATGTTCTAAGTTACCAAATGTTCACCCCAACTAAGATTTTAAGATGAAAGAGTTGGAACGCCTGGCTGGCTCAGTCAGTTAAGCATCTGCCTTCGGCTCAGGTCATGATCCCAGAGTCCTGGGATCAAGTCCTACAGAGGGCTCTCTGCTCAGCGGGGAGCCTGCTTCTCCTTCTCCCTCTGTCTGCTGCTCCCCTTGCTTGTGCTCTCTCTTCTCCCCACTCCCACCATCAAATAAATAAAATACTTTTTAAAATGAAAAAAATGAAAGAGTTGAAGACAGGTGGAGAAACAAAAAGAGAGGGGCTGCTAGAAAGAAATCAGAAGTCTGCTGCTGTCTTTGACAAATAGTCATAATTCACTCTTCTGTTTGTATATTAGTTCACGTGGGACCTAGCTCGGAAGCACGGCATTTCTAATAAGATTTACACTCAGGGGGGCGCCTGGGTGGCTCAGTGGGTTAAAGCCTCTGCCTTCGGCTTGGGTCATGATCCTGGGGTCCTGGGATCGAGCCCCGCATCGGGCTTTCTGCTCAGCGGGAGGCCTGCTTCTCCCTCTCTCTCTCTCTCTGCCTGCCTCTCTACCTACTTGTGATTTCTGTCTGTCAAATAAATAAATAAAATCTTTAAAAAAAAAAAAGATTTACACTCAGGGAGAGAAGTGAATTCCTATTCATCATCCTAAAGAGCAGAGAGGCGGTTCAGGTCCTATAGTGCTTCCTCCTGAACTGTGAGCTGCGGCACACCTCCCATCACCTAGATCAGCCTTTACTGCAGGGACCTAGAGGCACCACTGATGTTTCTCCTTGTTTGGGAGAGGAGTACTGGTGAAAAGCATTTTCTCTATTCATTCATTTTTATAGGAGAAAAATTTGCTCTAATTGGTGGTTCTCTTTCTTGTATCTGTTGAGGACTATTATTGATGTATTTTTATTATACATAAAATTTCTATCCATACACATTAACTCTCTTTTTTTCATACACATTAACTCTTGAATGCATATTATAATGAAGAATAATCTTTGAGAATGTGATTTTTGTTGCCTCCCCAATTTACTGTATTAATTCAAGCTATTAATAAATAGCGAAAAGGAGGAAACACTCCCCTCTTGTGGTAATTAAAGGGAAATGCAGACATGGTCCTTGATGCTCAGACTTTCCAAAAATAAAACTCCTCAAGAGTAACTGATGATATCACAGTGCTTCTGCTTTCCTGATAATAAAATCTACAAATAATAAAAGTAATTTCATCCTGCCTCTATTTCCCAACCAACAGAATTGAGATTAAGTGGCTTCAATTGTAGTTACTAAAGTAACACTTATGGATTTGGATCAATAAAGCTAAACCAACGCTAGGCATTTTATTACCATTCCTCCACTACCTGCCAAGGAGTTATTTCTACATTATTATACGTACCGCAATAATGAGCCCACTAGGTCCATTTAGGTTATCAACCCAGCCCTAAAAGAAAAAGATCTCTATTAGTTACACATGTCAGAAAATCATTATACGTCTATGCAATGTCTGCAGTCTGATTTTAGTAAGTTTCAAACAAGAGCACTGAGATCCCAGCTGATAGAATGGTCTCATCCAATATATCTAAGATCACAAACAAAGATCGCTAGCAAAGCACTGGATATTTCTGCACTTGTGCAAGAATGAAAATTCTGCCAGCATCTTTTTTTTTATAGGAGGGAGGAGTCATGGGGAGTTTCAGTTTGTTTTATGACATCTTAGAGGTTAAACTAAACATTGACTTAATATCATAACTTGCTAACCAAGTCACTAGCCATCACTTTTCTTCACCTCAGGCCTGATTTTAACTCTCCAGGGGAACACTACATATCAAACATGATTTGTAGGAATGATCCATTTCTGGAAAATCTGAAAAGTCGAGCATCCATACTCTATTTGCATTAGCTTGCTCAGAGATGTTCATGGGAAGACTATGTTATGGAGCTGTTGGAGGAAAAACGTCTTCTTGAGCTTGTCTCCTAAGCCCTAAGCAAGTCAGTTGACCTTATTATGTCTGTTTCTTCATCCATAAAAGTTAAATTTGTGTTTAAATAGGAGAGGAGGGAGAATAGAGAAGAGAAAAGACCTAATATTTATTCAACTAGGGACCAGGCACTACACTAAATACTCCTTGTACATGGTCTCATTTGATTGGCTCTCCACATGTGGGTCCAGTATTGGGCTAAAATAGCATGAGCCCAGGTTTATAGATGAGACTGCTCAAAAGCCTGAATTTTCAGTAAGTCATAGAGCTCAATTTTTTTTGGCCCTAAAGCTTCACAGAATTGCTTCAAAAAAGATAGTATAATTCGGTGTACATTCAAAAGGATACAGCAATACACAGATGCAAAAATTAATTATTCCTAAACTGAGAACCTTCTGCGAACTTTGTGGTTCTTAATTACCCTGACAGTTATAAAACTACCAAAATGGCCACCAAGAACATTCTGGTATATTTAAACTATAGTGGGGAAGCTAAGAACTAAAACTATCTGCTACAACAATTTTCAGACTCCAGTGAATGAGAGGCTAATGTAAGACCTCCATCCAACTCTGGAACAGACAGTAGAACCTCCAGAAGAACCTCATGTTGGATAAATCCCGAACCAAATGTGAAATTTTGTCCTAATATAATGGGTTCAGATTTGATTTGCTGCACTCAGCTCTACGTTCTGAGGAGAGAGAGAGAGAAGGACATCTTCGGAAAGTAACTGGGTGAGAAGGATGATGGTTTGGAAGCAAAGCAAGGAATCCAGACAAGTGGACTTACCGGGAAAGGCTCCTGCCAGGTTGCTCCCACAATGGAGGGCCTTATGATGGCGATGTTTAGGTTCCCGCTCTCCTGCTGCACCACCATCTCACCCAAGGCCTTGGTATACGTGTACGTATTGGGCCGGTCACCGATCAGCTTGGGGGTGATCTCATCAATAATAGCATCATCTAACCACCTGTGGGTAGTCGGAGTCAAAAAGAATTCTAGTAACATATGTTAGACAATAGACAGGAAGAAAGAGAGGGAGGGAAGGAGGGAGGGAGGAACCCCCAAACAAAACACAATCAAACAAGACTTCCCCTTTCTCACTCGAGTTCTGGAATTCAGAACAGTCATAGGATACCAAGGCTGAGTGGGCACCCGTCCAAACCCCGAGTGCTGAATGAGCTCTTGGCTCTGCACCATGAGGCCCGCTCTCACCAGTTGAGTCCAGCTTCCTCCCACCTAGACTGATAAATTCAACAGCCATGCAATCTACTACTTTATTATGCACGATCTCTAATTATCCTCAATTATTTCCTCTTCAACTGGCTCAGGAGTACACCCATGAGGACACTTGTGGGTGCCAGCCGTGCCTGTAGCATGCCATGTGCTGTGTTCGTGGAGCTTAGAGGCTCCCACCCCAGGCTTCCCAGGGTTCTGGGATGAGCCCCTGTTCATCCGGGGTTGTCCTGTTCACACCTAGTGCACCAATCTTGCAACCTTTCGCTTTTTACTTTTAAAATTCCATTCAGTGCCTCAACAAATAAAAGCAATGACATTTGGCAGAGCTACTATCTGTTTTAGCAAATCTATGGAATACATTTTGAAGCTATATTTACAGTCATAGTAATAGCTCGGTAATTTTTTCCAGAGATTTCCCTTGAATTCTGAGATTCTCTAGTAGCTATTAATAGTCTGTCAGGAGGCATGATTATACTACTCTGAAGCAGCTCTAATAGTGACTGGTGAACACCTCTCCTTACAAAAGGACATGTATCATGAGAAACTGAGTTACCATGACAGCCGCCTAATCTCTTTTTTAAAGATGTCAGCACCCTTTTGATAATCCCAAAGTCTATCTGCCCTTCTCAAAGAAAGCAATAAAATCGTCGATTAAATATTTAATGTTTCTTTTAGTTGACAGACCTATTTGGTTAACCATTTGTTACAATATAATTTTTCAAAAACCAGGCTACCTAAATATGTTAGTGTGATTTTTATAATTGATGGGCTTGGTACATTTATTCCTACCTTAGAGGGCTGAGCTCAGTCATACTATTTTGATTATAGAAAAATCTTAGCTGTTATTGCTTTGTCCCCATGATAAATTATTGGACATTTACAATGTGCTTATGCCAATACTTATTCAGAGACACAACCCTCAGTTTTGAGAACACTCATTTGATGTTGGAGTGGGACATGAGCACTGTCTATAACGTTTCGGTTTTCCTTGCTTTGCTGCTATTAGTGCTGAGTGTTTTTCTAGATACTCAAACACCGTTTGATTTAAATTGAATAGGGAAAAAAGGTCAAGAAGGTCCTAGAACAAAATAACTCCACATAGTTAGAAAAATGGAAGATTTTCTAATTATATGGCCCCCTGAGGTTAGGGATAGAGCATGTGGGATAATGTAGGCACCTCTCCATTTCATGATGATGTTCACCATTGCCTCATTTTATCTGATGGTCCACAGTGGATTAACTGACCTAAGACCATTTTCTTTCACAAGCAAACACACACAGATTGCAAAAACCAGGTCAGGAGAAATACAGCCTGATCAGGCTGTGAAGAAACAAATTCTAAGAATACATGAGAACATAAATAACCAGGCACTAAGCTGATACGTCACAGGGCTGGGTCATTGATGTTGGTGTGCATGGAAAGGGAGTTGGCCTATCTTAGAAAATGTTGGTTTCAGGGCACCTGGGTGGCTCAGTTGTTTGAGCATCTGACTTTTGGTGTCAGCTCAGGTCATGATCTCAGGGTCAGAAGATGAGCCCCAGGTTGGGATCCACAGTCAGCAAAGAGTTTGCTTAAGGCTCTCTCTACCCCCAGCTTATGCGCACACTCTCTCTAAAATAAATACATTTTTTTTTTAAAGAAAATCCTGGTTTCATAGATTACTAAGAACACAGCTGTAAAAGAAGTTGTTGTGCTCTGTGAATGGTTTGCCTCTTATATTTGTGGCTCTGTCTGTATCCCACTGAATTAGCTTCTTGATTCCTCAGTTTTTACTGGTGAAAAGTGGCAATTATAGCTGTTCTAATTTTCAAGTTATCATGAGAACAAACAGGAATTTTCACAACTGCACTTAAAGCTCTTTGATAAAGCCAAATGAGCCAATAAACCGAAGGAATTTTTGATGTTTGGTAAAAGAACCAAGGGGCATGTATCTACAAATGTAACAGTTAGTTTTAAATTATCTTTTCTGATGCAGGCAAACAGCCCTTGGCCCATCTCATCCAGCCACTTCCTGGGTTCAAAGAGGACGTTGGTATAAGAAGCACATGCACCCGCTGGTTAAGCGGTGATACCCTTTACAAGACCTATATTCAGTTCATGCTCTTCTTTACAAAAGTCTGATTGGCTATTTGTTCTCATTTTTTTTTGATGAACATTTTTAAAAAATGTATTCATTCGAGGAAGAGAGAGAGAGAGTATACGAGCAGGGGGACAGGCAGAGGGAGAGAAGCAGGCTCTCGGCTGAGCAGGGAGCCCAATGCCAGGTTCAATCCCAGGACCCTGGTATCATGCCCTGAACTGAAGGCTGACACTTACCTGACTGAGCCACCCAGGTGCCCCTTCTCAGCTTGTTTTTAAAACAGTGAAGTTGGCATGGAAAAAGACATTCTATAAATAAAAGTACATTTCTAAAATTAACCAAATGCTCTTCAGGGTACCTGAGATGTTTTGAACCCATAGGTCCCAGATTCTAAACTTCTACTTACATTGCTTCCAAAGAAGCAAAAAGTTAGTGAGGATTTCAGAAAGCAAAGTACACACCGTTTCCTGTAAATATTACTATCTTTTTGGGGGGGGGGGCGGGGCTTGAAACCCACTGCATCAACCTAGTATCATTAATGATTTCATAATTTAGGTACTTCCTAAATGAAATAGTAGGAGGAATATCAATGTTCCCTCCTAGTTTCCTTAGGCAACAGGGAGGGCAAGACCAGTGGTATTTCGGGAGAAGTTTTCCACGGAGCAAGTGCTGGACACACGGTCACGGTCATGTTTGCGCTCTCCGTCTCTTGTCTGAATTAGGTTCTTCCCTGATTCTTGCAGGGATCCTGCCGTAAGTTCACGTGTCCGTTTCCCCATTTTATGGTGAGTCCCAGAGAGCAGGGATTAGGTTTCTTCTCTCTGTGTCCGATCACTTTACCCGCCCAGGCACCTACTCCCTGATTCAGTCCTGAAGGGCTCTCCCACACCACAGTCTTGACTGGCTGGTTTGTGTTCTGAATAACACTTTGGGAAGCTGAGATGGACATTGACAGGAGAGCCTGGAGGAACTGAGGAGCGGGTGGGGCTGGAAGGAATCTGGGGAAGGAAGGAAGGAAGGAAGGAAAGAAGGAAGGAAGGAAGGAAAGAAGGAAGGAAGGAGGAAAGAAGGAGGAAGGGAGGAAGGAGGAAGAAGGAGGAAGGAAGAAAGAAGGAAAGAAGGAGGAAGGGAGGAAGGAGGAAGGAAAGAAGGAAGGAGGAAGGGAAGAAGGAAGGGAAGAAGGAAGAAGGAAGGAGGAAGGGAGGAGGAAGGGAGGAAGGAGGAAGAAGGAGGAAGGAAGAAAGAAGGAAAGAAGGAGGAAGGGAGCAAGGAGGAAGGAAAGAAGGAAGGAGGAAGGAAAGAAGGAAGGAGGAAGGGAGGAAGGAAAGAAGGAAGGAGGAAGGGAAGAAGGAAGAAGGAAGGGAGGGGATGTGTTTTTGGAGAATGAAGCAAAACTGGAAGTTAAAATATCAAGCTGGTAGTGATGTCAAGTGTTGAGAAGCTGAAAGACTACATGTTGACTAATTTCAACATGGCAGAGTTGGCTTCAGAGCAAATTTACACTTTTTACTGGGGTCAAGGGTATTCCTGTGCCTAGTGCTGGCAGTGAGCTGGCCTCTGCATTCCCCCCTTAACTACTACTGAACACCTATTCTGGCCTCCAGTGGCCTGATAAATATGAAAATTATTCAATCTATCTAGGAAGCAGTCTAACCCAGCTCTGATTTGTATTTAAAACCAGATAACACTAAAAGTACACAGAATTTTCTGTTTTTTGTTTTTTGTTTTTTTTTTGTTTTTTTTTGTCTGCTGCTTAGATGCCATCTTAAGCCTATACAATTTTGACAGTAAATGGACAAAATCAAAATGAGTGTTTTCCTTTCCCCTGGAGTAGATACACTGTCTTAGTGTTAACAATGTGTTCTTCAGCACCCAGACAAGACTACTTTCCAACATCTGACTTCCTTTCATATTTCTGTCATAGCTGACTGCTGCCCACGTTTGATCAAAAACACCTTTTTCACATGGCAGATTAACTGTGCTTCTGGAGGCCAGGTAGCTTCAAGAGCATGATTTTTAGTAGGTACAAATCTTTCAGGGAATTTTCATCGAGGAAAGCCTCTAGGAATGGGGTTGGGGGGTGGCAAGCAAGGAGAGTGGGAAGGCTGGGGTGAGTGGGTGACTGGAATATGAATGGACCTCGTGTCAAATGAGAGACATTACATGAAAAAGCACTTTGAGGCAGTTTTCCCCAAACTTGCCTGTTCATCAGTAAGACTTATGTGGGGCCTATGACAAAAGTTCAGCTCCCTGGGCATCATCTTAGAACCTCTAAACCAGTCTTCAGGGGCGACAGCTTGATAACCTTGATTTGTAACCAGTGGAGTGGTGCTTGTTATGGTCAGGCAAACTGAGGAATCACCAATTTCAAAAGACGCCACCCCACAAATGTTAGCCTTGAACAAATTAGGATTAGCTCTGAGAGAGGCATCACTTCTTGGAGTAAACCTTTCAGTAGACTTGAACTTTAAAGGATTTCAATCCTGGACACTAGAGATGGAATCTGAGGGTTGATTAGAAGGTATGTGCAAGCCCACATGCAAAGCAGTGGCCACGTCCCATTCAGTCTCCTGTCCCCGAACACAGAGGTGTTTTTTGGTATCTGTTGTCACTCCCCAGTTCTTAGTCTCACCCCACAACATGGCAGGTCACAGCTGCCCCTGCCTCTGATGACTGCCCAGGCATATCTACCCCCTTCCCTCGTGACCGTACTAACATTCCTAAAGCCTGCTTTCATCCAAGTATTTTTTTGATGAAAACAAAATGGAAGCACCAACCAATCAAAACCACCCCCCCTACACACACATGCGTGACCCTCCTGCCGTGGATCCCTATTGCCTCTAGAATTAAATACAGTCCTCCCCATGGCATTCAAAACTCTCAGGACAGCCCCACCCCACTTCCCTACAAATAACAACTGTGCTGCCCCGGTAGATGGATGGCCATACCCCCAGCATGCCTCCAGCCTTCCTGCTCCCCTGGCTGTGCCTAGTCTGTGCCCCCACCTCACCTGCCACACCGTGCCTCCTCTCCCAAGTCCGTGTGCTGTGCCTGTCTCCACAGGGCCTTTCCACTGCCACCACCAACTCCATCTAACTTTTGCTACCATGCTCCATGTATAATGCTACCCTGGCCTGTTTTGTGTTTTACTGGGAGCTCCTTGAGAACACAGTCTCTATTTTAAGAAAGCACCTTTTAATCTCTCATACAGTCAAGTGTGAGGGAGTACCGAAAAGGGCCACGTGATCGAATCATGGGGCCACGGAGAAAAATGGTATCCCTGTAACTTACTAGGTGGGATAATTCCGAAGGCTTCCTCAGTCTTTTGGAGCTTCTGTTCCTTTATTAGCCCAGTAGCAGCAACACATACCACCAGCCCGACAATATTACGGTATGGAACCGGTGTCTGCGAAAGTGTCTTTACTCACAATAATTGCTCAGTGATGAATCAGAGCTGCCCTTCCCTTCTTAATGCGTACTTACTAGATTGATTTAAGGATGCTAACTAAAGCAGTAAATATTTATGGATCCATTTTTCTAGTTTTGGGCTATAGTTATTTCCAGTTTTTATATAGGTAACAAAAATCTTTTCCTTCTGTCTCTCCTAAGAGGAGTTAACTTGGCCTGAAAAAGAGGGAAAACAGCAATCTTTCCCAGTCGGTTATGTGCACTTTAAAAAATAAACATTCTACTTGAGCCATTATTCCGGAAAACTGGAATTTCATTGGTAGTCCCTCATCCATTTATGCATAGGAGCTCCTAAAGGTAAAACCCCCCCAACTGCAGAAGCCAGAAATAAGAAGACAGGGAGATGGGGAAGAATGGTGACATAATTCCATGATAAAATGCCTGCGATAATTGGGACGAGGACATGCACAGCGGACATGTGCAGGTGTGAGAGCTGGAAAGGTCTGTTTTTTTAATGCTGATTCATGGCCACAATTGTGATACCAATAAGAAGCATTAACTCCTAATTGGGTCTGGCCTCAGTTCAAAGGCTTCCAGAGGAGAGCTCTGATGTCAGAGTAGGAATTAACCAGGGAAGCAGAGGTGGAGATAGTTTCTAGAAACAGAACTGTCATAAGCCAAGGCAGAGCGGCATGAGGGAGAGGAGTAATGACTTCAGTGTGACCATAGCACAAACGTAAGGGGAGGGTTGGCAGAGATAAGGCTGGACAGGTGGTCCTGAATATAAAATTCTGAATTAATAAATTGTGGTTATGACTTTTCCTTGTTTTAAAAAAAGAAGAAAACCTTGGTTTCTTAATTATATGCAAAATGTGTTCTATTGAGACAAAATTTATTTCATTTTTACTTCTGTTTGGCTGTATATTTTTCAGAATAATTATATTCCTTGGGGAGCAGTAAATGAGAGACGTGAATTTTGTACAAATGCCATTTCGGTTTGATCATCAATCATGTAGCTATCCCTGGCTTTCACCAGGGGACATGGAGTGGGCGAGGATGGCAAGCGCTGGGCACCTGAAGAGAAACCAACTCCTCTTCTGGGAGGTGAGTTTATTCTTCTTGGAGACCTGGGGATCCTGAGGGGACACAGTCTGGGAGGAGGAAGTGCTGCGGAGGACTGGGAGAAGCCCCTCGCTGGGGCTGAACTGAAGCTTCAACTCCTGTCTCCTTTCTTTGGCAGTCTCTGCAAGAGACTCTGTCCTGCCTCACATTGTATTGTCATGTACCAGCTGTGAGACGGGTCAACAGTGGAGGAAGGCTCTGGGATCTCAGCAGAGTCTGCACTCAAACAGCTCTGCCCCTTTCCTGGGCACAGCAAATATGTACACACCACATGGACCAAGAGAGAGCACTGTGAGAGGGCAGCTCACCGAAAACAAATCGATTCCACCCAAAAACACTCTGAGGCCTTCCACATCCACTCTCCTGTACCGACTTGGGGCATCAGAGCCTCTTTTCTCCAACTCTCCTGACAAGCTCTGCGCTTGGAAGGTCCCTTTGCACGACTTAAGCAAGTCACCACTTATGAGCAACGTGAGGTAAACTCCAGGTCCTTTGGATGACTTTCATTCTTCTTTGTCCCGGATATTTTTAAATGACAGGTAAAAATATCTATTCTCAGGACTGTAGGAGATAAAAATGTTTGCCCTGAAGGGAGTGAACTCTTGATTTAGCTAAGCTTCATTTTAAAGAGTCTATCTTAAATAGAGATACAGTATTACATGAAATTAAAATCTGACAAATTTCATGGTGAAGTAGTCTATTTTCTCAGCCGGAATACCTTTTTGCAGTTGTTGTTGTTTTTGTTTTGTTTTTTTCTAAACAAGATAAACTTGTTAAATTGAACAGAAGAATGAAGACCCAGAAAACGAAAACACTTGTTCTGAGACCAGGGCCTGTCCTAAGAACAAAGTGGTTCCTGTTAGTAGGAGGGAAGAGAAAGATGCTACAGTTATTTTTTCTCCACAACAAGACAATAAGGAAAGCATATCTCAGCCTCCTAGACCAAGAGACTTGCATTTTCTGCCAGACCTGGGAGGATTTCCGCTTACCTAGGAGTTCTTCTTCTTATTATTATTAATTTTTTAAAGATGTTATTCATTTATTTGACAGAGAGATAGGAGAACTCAAGTAGGCAGAGTGGCAGGCAGAGGGAGAGGGAGAAGCAGACTCTCTGCCAAGCAGGGAGCCCGACCGGGGCTCCATCCCAGGACCCCAGGGATCATGACCTGAGCCGAAGGCAGACGCTCAACCGACTGAGCCACCCAGACGTCCCACATCTGAGTTCTTCTTTATTAACCTTTGGATCAGCTGCCATTAAACACTGCCAAGCACAACAACTGCTTTCTATCACTCATCATCACTACAAGATGAGCACTGTTATCACCCCCATTTCACAAATGAAGGAACTGAGGCACAGAGAGGCCAAGGAACTCACTCAAGGTCACACAGACAGGAAGCTGCAGAAGCCAGGTCGGACTGACACTGAAGGCTTGTTTCTTCGCTTTTACACTGTACACTCTACTTCCTTCAGTGACCACGCTGAGTTCAGTACGGAGTGACAGAAACATTCCCATGTGCCCATTACAATCCTAAACTATTTCACAAAACTCTTCTGTGGCATTTTTTTTGTTGTTATGTTCAGTTAGCCACCATATAGTACACCATCAGTTTCTGATGTCACGTTCATCCAGTGCTCATCACCACTCGTGCCCTCCTTGATACCTACTGCCCTGTGGCATTTATCGATGCCCGTCCTTCCCCATCATCAAGCACTGTACTCCCCATGCTAGGATGAAGGGAACAGCAGGGATCAGACAGCGAAAGCTAAGCACCTTTGCAGAGCACGTTGCTTCACAAGTGTTTTGCTCTGTTACCTCATTAATGGATGACTACAAAGAATCAAAGAGAACCACGGTCTGCCCACCTCCTGACCCCCTGATGTGACCCAACTTACTCCATGGAGTCGATGATTTTTTTTGGCTCCACAGGGCATGGGTAGATGACCTCATCGATGTGCTTCAGGTTACAATTTGAAAAGGCAGTGGAGATATGTATGAAGGCTTCAAGCTTTGGCATCTGACTGGCCATGAGCAAGAGCTGCTGGGTGGCAGTGACATTAAGTTGCACGGCGTGTCTGCGGGAGGTAAAGCAGAAGAAGTACCATGAGGCAACTCGGTGTCCTGCTTTGCTAGAACGTCACCTCCTCCAATAACGGGCACATATGTCTCATTTCTGTGGCTGCACCAAAGGCCCAGGAAGAAGAGCACAGACCATAGCTACACAGTTGTGTGATGCCTGGAATGTGTTATAGTTGATGCCATGTTCTGTGCACATAAATCCTAGTCGCTGAAGCATTGTTCGTATTGCATTTAGAGATAGCTTGGTTCTAAATCAACTGGAAGGAAAAAAAAATCACAATCTTCTGGATGTATAAAGGGGTTTCTTAAGCAGCCACTAAAAATATAAAGACACACAAATTGAGCATCTAACTCAAGAAGCTGTAAAAATTCAAATGAATTGTAGGAGAGTAGCAGCGGATAGAGAATGAGAAATAGAAATTTCTATTGCAGGGGTACCTGGGTGGATCAGTGGGTTAAGCCTCTGCCTTCGGTGCAGGTCCTGATCTCAGGGTCCTGGGATCAAGCCCCACATCGTGCTCTCTGCTCAGCAGGGAGCCTGCTTCCCACCCCCTCCCCCATCTCTGCCTACTTCTCTGCCTACTTGTGATTCCTGTCAAATAAATAAATTTTAAAAATCTTAAAAAACAATAAAAAAGAAAGAAATTTCTATTGCAAAGGTCCAGGTCAGACCTAAAAATCAATGTGAAAATCCCAAATTTTTGCTAATAGAATACCAAGTTATATAAGTATAATACGAGATGACAATGAAATGGTTCATGCTAGAAACACAAGGTTTATACAATATCAGGAACCCTATTAATCTAAAAAAGATAATAAAAAAGAGAAAAACTAAATGATCCTCTATATGTATTTTGAAAACTTTAAAATGATGTTCAGTATCCATTTCCAATTTAATTTTTAAAAAATCATTAAAAGAAGAATAAATGATTAAAATACATCCCTTTCCCTTTGCTAGCCTGTATCATGTTTAATGGTGAAAAGTTAGGAGCACTGCTTTTAAAGTCAGGGCCGAGGGGTTCCTGGGTGGCTCAGTCGATTAAGCATCTGCCTTCAACTCAAGTCATGATCTCGAGGTCCTGGGATCAAGCCCTGCGTTGGACTCCCCGCTAGGCAGAGAGCCTGCTTCTCCCTCTCCCTCTGCCTGCTGATCTGCCTACTTGTGCATTCTATCTCTCTCTGTCAAATAAATAAATAAAATCTTAAAAAAAAAAGTCAGGGCCAAGAAGAATGGCTGCAATTACTACTACTACTTAATATTGCTCTGAACTTCCACCTGGTAATTAGAGAGGAAAACATAAGGAATTAGCAGATGTAACAGTTGTAAAGGCAGTCACAAAAATCCCTATCAGATTACATAATTGTGTATCTGGGAAACAAACAAAAGAGCTAAAAAAAAAAAAACCAAAATGAAAAAACCTATCCTGGGACATGCAATGATTCATTCAGTAAAGTGTCCATTTATAAAAGTTATGTTAAAGGAAAAAACTGGAGAATACGGTGGAAGAAAGGCACATATTCAAAACTGAACATTTAAAAAATATATCCGGTTAAGAAAAAAGGTACAGACTATATACAAAAATAAAACTTCATTAAGGGTTATAGAAAAATTGAATAAACAATATATTGTTCTTAGATAGGAAGAGCCAATGTTTTAAATATGTGGTTTTTCTAAAGTAGTTGACATGTTCATATTCAGTAATCCTAATCAAATTCCCAACTTTTTAAGAAGCTGGAAAAATTATCTTAAGCAGATGAGAATAGTCAGGAAAATTCTATAAAAAGAGAATGATGTGTGTAACTTGCCTAATAAAGTAAAAAATTACTGTAATAAAATACTGTGGTGTTGGGAGAGAAAGCCTAAGTAATGGAACAAAAATAAAGAGTCCAACATTGGAAATTCAGTATATTATAAGAGCTTCATTAAATAAAGAGTAAAAACAAATCATTTAATAAATGCTTCTTAAGAAGTAGCCATCTGTTAGAAATTTTTCAAAAGCTACTCTATATTTACACCCACATTACTTTCCTTTTTATAGAATTTTCCTATTTCTCTTTATAGGCCAAAATAACTCTAAATGGGTCAGAGATGTAAAGGAGAAAATTAAGCAATAAAAATTGTAGAAGAAATTATGAATAATGCATAAATAATAAAAATAGTTGAGGACAAATGATAAAGTATTTTGAGCTTTGTAAAAGACCAAAAATCAATATGTTAACTATTCCAACAAGTCTTAAAATTGACAAGAAAAAAATGTTTCAGTAGAAAAATAGGCAAAGAACACGAATAGGCATTTCACAAAAGAATAAGATGCCAATACTATGCAGCCATCAAAAGAAATGAAATCTTGCCATTTGCGATGACGTGGATGGAACTAGAGGGTATCATGCTTAGCGAAATAAGTCAATCGGAGAAAGACAACTATCATATGATCTCCCTGATATGAGGAAGTTGAGAGGCAACGTAGGGGATTTGGGGGGTAGGAAAAGAATAAATGAAACAAGATGGGATGGGGAGGGAGACAAACCATAAGAGACTCTTAATCTCACAAAACAAACTGAGGGTTGCTGGGGGAGGGGGGTCGGGAGAGGGTGGTGGGGATATGGACATTGGGCAGGATGTGTGCTGTGGTGAGTGCTGTGAAGTGTGTAAACCTGGCGATTCACAGACCTGTACCCCTGGGTATACAGGTATACATATAAATACATTATATGTTTATTTAAAAAAAAAAAAGAATAAGATGCCAATCAGCATTTCCACGCCCTCAACTTTTCTCATTGTCAACAAAACCAAAATCAAAATACGGATTGGCATTTCCATTATATTGCCAACATTAAAAGTAAAGAACGATAACACAGTATGCCTGTGGATGTCAGAAATGAGCATTCATGTGCACTGGGACAGCGGAAATCAATACTGCCCATGTGGAAAGCAACGTAGTATTATATGTCAAAATGTAAACCATTTCTAACCTGGGCACATCTGGTACATCTCTAACAATTTTACTTCTGGACATTTACCCAAAGTAAAGCACACAATGGTATAAAAAAAATTGCAAGCACAGAGATGTTCACTGAAGCATTGTTTATAATACTGAAAAATTCGAACAGTCCAAAAATATCCACCAATATAGAATTGGTGGAGTATACTATAGACACATAAAGTGGAATGTCATACAGTCATTTGAAATTATAAAGAATATCTATTCACAATGAAAGATATCCAAAGATATAACCGAGCAAGTTGCTAAAAAATTATCAGTATGATGCCATTTTTTGGTGAAGTTGAACATAAGTCTATTTTATTATGGATGTGTAAAGAAAAGCTGGAATGGAAGCTCTCTATGATATTAAGTGGTAGTCTCCGGGTGGCGAGATTTTTGGAGTTTGACTCCTTTTAATTTTTTTTTCATAGAGAATATACCTTTAAAAAAATTTTTTTTAATTTAAATTCAATTTAGTTAACATGGAGCATCTTATTAGTTTCAGGGGTAGAATTTAGTGATTCATCGCTTGCGTACATCTTTTTTTGAACAGAAACCGCAAGGAAACTGACATGCATGTGTACATGCACACACGTGCACCTGTGTGCGCCATGAGCAGGAAGTGGGCATGTACCTCAGATGATCATCGAAACGCACGGTGGCCGCACAGTGGAAGATAATGTTTGTACAGGAGAGAAGCTCTTGCATGTCCTCCTTGCTGATAGCAAAGTCATTCTGATTGAGGTCCGCATAGATAGCTCTGATCTTCTCATGCACGTTTGGACAAACTTCTTTGACTTTTTGAAAGAGCTAAAACATAAATAGAAATCAATATGCAGACAGCGTCATCACCATCACATTGCTCTTTTGTTGACGTGTCACATCGCAATTCTCAAAAACTGGTTTTATCTGTAATACCACTCAAAGAAGGCATTTACTCAAGAGCCATTTGTTTCACCTCTTGCAATTTGGTCAGCTTGGTATAATTTCCACTCCTCTTAATTTGATACACATTCAAAAAAGTCAGTTCTAATAACCAGGAAGGAGTGTATTTTGAGCCTTTCCTGCAGGGTTGAAAGTATGACAGTGAGTCGTCCATACCCTGCCCCTCCTCTTTTCCCCATGTTTATACATGGAGATTGTTTCCATTTTTGGCTGGGAAACATGGCTTTCAGTGCAAAATTACCAGCCTTTGCAAATTACCAGCAAAATCACCAGCCTTTACAAGGGAGGTCTCATGGATACAAGTTTGAAACAACCTAGTTAACTGGCCCAGAGGAATAGTAGTAGGTCTTAGCCGCACAAACATAATTAGAAAATAACAAATTCAGTGAATCTGTAATGGGTAAAACAAATACAACTTTTATATAATCTCATTCCAATATCGATGGCAGTTATTGTCTAGTAAGAGAATTACATGAGCTCATGTGCGTTTTATGGGATATTAATTGATTTCTTAATATTCTAATTTCTTTATAAAGGAGAAGGAAAGAGCCCTGGCAGTTTTAGCTTTTATTACACTTGTTCAGATGGAACAGTCTCTACTTTCCCCTCCACACACAAGTGTGTGTGGAGGGGAAAGTAGATTCAACTGGTATCTTCCATTTTCTCAAAGAATGTAATTAAAAAAAAAATGTTCTTGGTTTCAACCTGTTGTGACAAAAGGAAATTCTACTGTAGTATTGGCATGGGCTAATAGCAGTGAGGAAAAATAAGGCTAAATGTTTAGGAAGGCTAGGAGCGGAGAAAATTAGTCTGTGGTTTTAATCATAGTAGAGTAGCCGAGGCTAGTCCCTTCACCCCTTCTGCCCCCGAAGACAGTTTGCATGTCTTCCTTTATCCTGAATAGCAGGCTTCTTCCCTCCACTGGAGATCTACCCTAGGCTCTTTTATTGGCTGATAAGAAATCGATCTAAGGTAGTAAGAGAAATCATGTCTCATCTGAATCGGGCAAGACCATGTTCAGAGGCCCTTGTGGGAATCCAGTGAAGATGATCAGAGAAGGAGGTCAAGTCCACATATTGACCTGGTGAGCTACTACACTTCTGCCTTTGAGCTACCATTTTTTTTTCTCTGCAGGAACAGCCTTGCAGTAGCGTGGAACTAGAGTTCTGAAAAGCGTTTGGAGGTTAGATCAACCCTCAAAGGTTTTGTGACATTTGGGACTGATGCGGTGGATCCAGTGTCTGAGGGACATTCTCAACAAAGGTCATTCTGGCTCTTCCAGAAAGATATTTAGCAGCTTTTGTAATCTGGATGAATCATGAGCAACCTAAATACTGGTTTTCACCATCAAAGCTTTTCCTTCTCATAGTCTATGTTAGTCATGTGACAAATTGGATCTTTTTTGGATAAATTTATCTAAAATTTGCACAATTTCCCCCGTTTTTAATAATTTGATTTGTAGAAGGTTCTGTTTTGAGTCTGCATGACAGATTTTATTCACAAGAAATTTATTTCGGGTTCTGTGGAGTCTTTGACTTTGACCTGTGATGATTTCTGGCTACATTAGAGTAGTAAGTGGAAAATGACTTCAGTGTCCATCCTTCCAGCAATGGAGTTCCTCCCACATGATGTAAGCTACCGTACAGATTTTCTTTTGCCTTTGGTTTTTACAACTTTAAAAGGCAGAGAATCCCATTACACCATATTTTTTTTTTTTTAAGATTTTATTTATTTATTTGACAGAGAGATCACAAGCAGGCAGAGAGGCAGGCAGAGAGAGAGGAGGAAGCAGGCTCCCTGCTGAGCAGAGAGCCCGATGCGGGGCTCGATCCCAGGACTCTGAGATCATGACCTGAGCCGAAGGCAGCGGCTTAACCCACTGAGCCACCCAGGCGCCCCCCCATTACACCATATTATACTTCCAGCCCACCTATGCAAATGTGATCAATGGAGATAATTACCAATTCAGGAAATAGTGTTCTGAGCTATATTCTATTTATTGATTATATTTTCCAATGACAGGGCATAGCCGAGTGCACATGGTATAATTCTTTTTAAAGTTTAAGTTTTCTAATCCAGATGGGATTTATTATGGTCAACTGAAATAAATTGGAGAATTGGTTGCAGCAATTCAAACCACAGGGCTAAGTGAGGGTCACATTTTACTATGCTATCTATGCCCACTAATATGACTTGCCTCATGGGGCATCTCACCGTTTTGCTCCAGCCTCTAACAAAATAATACCTCTTAAATGTTGCCACATCCTAAATAGACCACTGAGATTATAGCCAACCATCATCCAATAGGTCAGTGCTTTTCAAAGTGTTACCCACCAAGTGAATTGGATCGGAATCACTAAGATGCACATTAAAAGTGTGTATTTCCAGCCCTTGGCCCCACCCACTAAAGAAGAAATGACTGGGGAACACCCAGGAGTTTGCATTTCACATGAGGTTCCCTGGTTGTTTTTAACTGGTCCCAAGATAAGAACTTCTCCAGCTGGAGTGTTAAGGTGGATTAATTGTTCATGAACAATAGTGTTTGGCTCATTTCTCTTTACAGGACATCAGTGGTTTTCAAACTGTGTAGGCGTAAGAAAGATCTAGGAACCAATTAAAGATGACTTCCTTACTCTATCCTCCGCGACCTTGACTCAGTAGGTTTGGCAAGTAACCCCGGCACTTGTACGTCTTAACCAGCTCAACGGATAGGTTTGCCAGTCCGGGTACCATACTTGGTGAAAGAAATATAATTTAAAAAAACTTGGTGAAACATTAATTTGGAAAATTAATGTTCATTTTTAAAGTCAGGGCTTAAATGTCCCCCTCTGGTTGGTAAACTCCTTGGTTCTTGTTTACCATTTTATGCTGGACAGCACCCAGTTCATTGAAAAGACTCAAATGTTGCTTGTTACACTGAAATTAATTACTGTAAGAACAGTGATAGAACCAGGAGTTGGGAGCTTGATTCCTGAAATTGTTTCCTGGCTCTTTTGTGTTGGTGGGATAAAAGACAGCAGATAACTACCACAGTTAGAAGAAACAAAGTGTCCCCTTGGGTCTCTGCATGATTGCAAATGGAAGCCAAAAAGGCTCAGAGCAGAACCTTTGCTTTTGTAATAATGACACAACCAAAGGACAGAAGAAATGCTGCAAATGAGTCCTCCGTGGACACCAGCTCTCAGAAAAGTCCCTTTGCTGATGTGAGACATTCATTAAGGGTAAGAAGAAAACAGATGGAACAGACATGAGTGAAGAAAAAATATATAATTTCAAAAATGTCATTGAAGGCCTACCAATAAAGAACTTGATATAGTTATTTTAGATTCTAAGAGTTCATCATATTCCTTTTCATATAGTCTTTATGTAACGGCATCGGACTGAGAAGGTCAAGAGTACAGTAGCTACTGCCATCAATGAAGACCCAAGGAGGGACTGCTGTGTTCCCATTTCCTGAAACCCTGTTCTTGACAGAGGCAGGATGCTTATCTGTGGTCACTGAAAGATCACAGCTAAGAGGCTCTCTAAACATTTCAAACTTGGGGTGCCTGGGTGGCTCAGTCAGTTAAGCGCCCGACTCTTGATTTCAGCTCAGGTCATGATGTTAGGGTGGTGAGATTGAGCCCTTGAGCCCTGTTTAAGGTTCTCTCTCTCCCTCTCCCTATGCCCCTCCTCCTCCTCACTTTCTCTGTCTCTCTCAAGTAAGTAAATAAATTAAAAAAAAAATATTTCAAACTGGTAACAATACTATACATTTCTCTTGCGAAGTCTAGGACTGGTCTATTGATTTGACATTACACAGCAAGGATTTCTCTCTCGTAATTTGTTTTAAACACAAGAGATCACTCCATATATGGTAATAGTTAATGATAGCCCAGACACAGGAGAGAAACTTTACATATCCTAAGTGAGAAAATTCAGCAGAAAGAAGACCAGGAAGAGAAATTTTCTGGATTCAATAAACTCCTTGGGTATGACTTTTGTAGCCAGACACTATGATTGCGGTTTTATTAGAAGCAGGAATTGGGCAAGGGGTTGGGGGTGTGACATTTATATTATGCTTTTGAAACAACGTAGAGGTCCTGAACTTGGATTTCTACAATTAACTTGTTATCCACATGACCTCACTTTGTTTTTTTGTTTTTTTTTTTAAAGATTTTGTTCTTATTTGAGAGAGAGAGCATGCCCACGTGAGCATGAGCAGGGCGAGGGGCAGAGAGAGAGGGAGAAACTGACTCTGCCAAGCAGGGAGCTTGGCACAGGACCCTGGGGTCATAACCTGAGCTGAAGGCAGACACTTAGCAGACCAAGCCACCCACATGACCTCACTTTGGAAATACCCACAGAAGGTTCAGCCCCCACAGACAGACCAGTGAAAGTTGTTGTTTTGTTTTAATTTACTTGGGAGAGAGAGCAAACCCAGGACCCCGGGTTCATGACCTGAGCCAAAGGCAGACACTTAACAGACTGAGCCACCCAGGTGCTCCAAAGTCATTGTATATTTAATAATCTTGAGAGTCTTTGATCTTTAATATATTGAGTTCCTCTCTTTAAATATAACTACATTCTCTAGTTCCAGTAGCCCATCAAAGTTTGCCTCATATTTTTAATTGGGAAACAGAAGGTAAGTTCTCTTAAGCTAAAGGGCGATCTCTGTGGAGTACCAGGTGTCCTACAGCAGAACAGAACCTGTAACATTTGTCGGAGAAATTCGGGAGTGCCGAGTGAAAGCAAATGAACAGATTCTGCAAGGAATTAGCAAGGTAGATGCATAATCTAAGTTGAGAACCATTATATATCAAGTCAGTGCAAGTAAATTAAGGCAGAAACTATCATATCCAATATAAAGATTCATGAAAATTTACAAAATGTTAAGGTTTTCTCATTCCCTAGTAACTCTCATAAGCTAGAAAGGATTAACCTAGTTTTTATTACTTCAGAGAGGACCATTTCTATAGGACCATAAAGCAGTTGGGGTAGAAGTGTGATTATCGAACTTTGGCATGTAGAAGGGTAAACTAGAAAGTTATTAAAAACAAACAAACAAACAAACAAACAAACAAACAAAAACCCAGATGTCCTGACCCTGTGGAAGGTTCTGAGTGGAAGCTTGGGCATCTGTACCTAGAACAAGCTCTCCAGTGAGCCTGATACACACTATGTGAGAGCCACTGAGAAAGATCTCAGGCTCTTTGGAGTCAGGGAGGCCCAGGTTTGAATCCCGATTCTGCTGTTTATTAGCTGTGTGACTGGGGCAAGTTACTCACCTCTAGGGACTTTGGTATTTTCATTTGCATATTTATCTAAAACGCTAATCGCTAAACTATCTTATTCTGTGTTCTCTGAGAACTCATGTTTCAGCACATAATCTGCTATTCCTAAAAACAATTTTGCATTAAAAAGTCTTAGAACACTTTGCATAAAAATCTGTAACAATCACTACACGGTGCTCAGCTCACTGTCTTGCTGTTTTGTGCCCCCAACGTCATTTTCACGGAGTTCTTAGAAACTAAGCTCCTGGGGCCCAAAAGGAGCGAGGGTGGCCAGGAAGATGGAAACCAATCTGGAGATGACTCCCAACTCTCTAGCAGAATTGATGGCATCCCTGCATTATCCACGGGAAAGGATGGGAAAGGCCATGGTCCTAGCCCAGAAGCGGCCATCATCTTCCCTTTCTAAGGAGGTGGTCATTTTCACTGGCAAACATACCACCTGGCGAGCAGGGCACAAGAATCAGAGCTTACAGGACGTGGTTTCTCAGGGGAGGCCATGCAAGGTGGTGGGGACAGCGTGAGCTTTAGAGGTAAGAGAAGTACCTGTAAATTCCTTGTCACTTCCTCGGCATTTCCTTGGAGAGGCAACAACTTTCCTGGATGAGTTTCTCCTCTGTGAGGTAGCAAGCGTGCATAGCACAGAGTTTTGTGAGGGTGAATAGACTAATGAAAGTCAGATGCCTAGCAGAGTGCCTGCTGCTTAGTATGTTGTAGAGCACAGGAAAACTCGGTATACACAGCAGTGCTCAGTTTGCAAAAGCTGCTCAGACAGCTGTGTGTTCGTGTGTGTGTGTGTGTGTGTGTGTGTGCGCGCGCGCGCATTTGTTGGGTCATCGGGGTTTCTGATGATACCACGTGATGCAGCTATCTCTGCAAATTGTCTTTCAGAGTCAGGCTGAATCCTGTGGTGCGGTGACTTTTTGAGTGAAAGGAGTGTAGGCAATTTGAAGCTTTTAAGAAAAAGACTTGATGTGACTGGAAGAAATTGAAAAGGAAGGCAAGAAGCCGGGTGTGTGAAATCATGCCATTGATCGAATTACCTAGTAAATTGTATTGTAAAAGAAAATAAGAGATTGAGAAATAAATTGCTTCTATTTCTGGGATTGTTATTATATCCCCAGGACTAAATCAATTTCTGTCTTTTCCTTTCTTTCTTTCTTTCTCTTTCTTTCTTTCTTTTTTCTTTTAAGAGAAAGAAAATGGCCCACAGTGGGGAGGCTTAACAGGCTTCAACTAATCTGAGTTGAAAACCTGTCAAACTGAAGGCCAGCTACACTCGCTTAAAAGTGTGTTTGTTAATCATGGGGAAATGTAAATTCCGGCAAGATGATATCTTCCTAGTTGTCCTGAGTTCATAGAAGCCTCTTGTTTTTTGTGGCCTAGCTTCTTAGGAAAAATTAAAAAATAGTAATGGAGCAAAACTGGCTTTGGGAATTTAAAATACAAACTTCTGTTTCTAATTGCCTTTGCCTTCTGTACAGACTTAACAGAATCATCAACATCAATCAGAATTTCATTTTGGAAGTTGGTTGGTAATAAGCAGCTCTTTTACACCGTAGCCTTGAACCAAACAGGGAAATGCTTTTCTCCTTATGAAAAACTCTTTGAAAATTAACCAGGAACTTGTACGGAAAATGAAATGAACATTTCTGTTGGATGCTTCTTAGTACTCAACAACGTCAGACTGCTGACCTTCCCTTTGCAGGTGTTATTTGGTTCAAAGTTCATCTAAGTGCCTTAATTTTCTTCTCAGGGATTAATTTATCTAATGTCTTCTAGAAATTACTACACAGAGACAGCCTTGAGAAAGGAGTCAATAAAGTATTTCATAAAATGTTACTATCTTCTGTTGTCTTAAACCTGATTACTTCTGTGAACTGATAGCCCAGTGTGTGACCCGGCATGATTCATTAACCACCGCTCTCCAGGATATTTCAAAGTTGATTTATCTCCTGGACAAATGAGAGTTTGAGTAATTCGCATTTTTCCAGAAAAGTTAACTTGAAGTATCCAGCACAACCTGCCAAGCTCTGTCTTTGTTTATAAATCCATTTCCTGGTGACATCATACAAGATACTCCCACCCTGGAAACCTTGAATTTTGCCTGGTCTTCTCAGATGATTAATTCTAAATCCAGCCTAATCTCACTGTAACGCTTCCCTTATTTGATTACTATAGTTCAGTAGAAGCCACCCAACCTTTTTCAGGATTCTCTCAATAAAACATTTTTTAGATACTGATTTCTCAATTACTCTTATTAACAACCTCACTCTTCATATAATTTCAAGGACCTGGTGTTTTCTTTTTCAAATATGGATACTGTCTCCTTGATGTTTTCTTAAACAGTTGTTAAAAATAGATGACGACCAATTTAACATACTAAATGGGTATAAATGGGACATGGTTGTTGGAAAAAGAAACACAGCTTTAAGACACTAAAGAACCTCTCAACATTTCTTTGAACTTGACAGCTGAATGATTTATTGGCAACTCATTATCTGTTGTCGTGGGGAACAGCCATATCTTGTTAAGCAAGGCCATATGCAATATAGCAAAATAGATAAAGCATCGGTCACTTTCTCTAAAATTTTCTTGCTACAATGAAAAGCTGGTTGATGCATAATGAAATGAACACATTCTTCATAAGTAAGAGATTATGCAGCCAGCTCAGGGGCCCCAGGGACCCACAAGTTGAATAGCATGGACCTGGCATGAGCATGTTGACATTTTGGCACATGAAATCTTATTTTCCTTGAAGTTTCTCAGATTTTAGGAAAGATACTAGAAGATTAAGAATCATGTTGAATACCTGGAATCATATTTCTAATAAAAATAGAGCTAAATTATTTGATTTTGATAATCAGTTTCAAAACTCAAAATCAACTGGACTTATATCTGAGGACATAGTTTTGGAAATTCATGATTGCTTTGCTGCCTTATTTATTTACTTTAGAAAAAGTGGGTTTTTCTTCCCTCACTCTACTCATGAAACGTTCATTGTCACTATATTTTCAAAACTTTGGAAAAGATTAAGATTACTGCTCTTGGGGCGCCTGGGTGGCTCAGTGGGTTAAGCCTCTGCCTTCCGCTCAGGTCATGATCTCAGGGTCCTGGGATCGAGCCCCGCATTGGGCTCTCTGCTCAGCAGGGAGCCTGCTTCCCTTCCCCTCTCTCTTTGCCTGCCTCTCTGCCTACTGGTGATCTCTGTCTGTCAAATAACTAAATAAAATCTTTAAGAAAAAAAAAAAAGAAGAAGATTACTGCTCTTATTTTTTCACTACAAAAGAGGGCACCTTTTTTCTCACCATAAAAATAAACATTATAATTATAATTTGAAAACTTGGAAGTGCCAAAAAAAAAAAAATCAATAAAATTAATTCAAGATCCTAGCAGCATTTAAAGACATTAGTTGAGATTATACTGAATGTGGTTTTGTATTTTTTTTGCACTGAATATAAGTATTTTCTCATGTCATTTAATAGTTTATAAAATATGAGCTTTAATGTCCTTATACTAGTTTAACACATGTATTATCGCTTATTTTAATCTCTCCTATATTATACAATATTCAGATTGGTTCCAGGTTTTGCTACCATAAATACTACTACAATAAGGTATCTGTACAATATTCGTGTGTCTCTGGTTGTTTTCTTACAGTGCTTGCTTAATTATCTTTGTGAGGAAGTCCTCAAGAATCTGTCATTAATTCAGATATCTTTCCCTCTATTGATAAGTTCCTTTAAGGCCCTGAAAATACTTAGGAAACTTACTTATATATGAGAAAACTGATCTGTTCTGATTCTCAAGCCCCAGTTCCCTGTGGCCCAATGATTTAAAAGAACCTTTTTTTCCAAAGCATCTCCCACTTAATTGTCTCCCTCTGAAAGCACGGAAACAGGAAGCCCGGGAGTGAGAGGGGGTAGCTGTCCATACCGTGAAAGGAAAGGAATGAATCAGATGCTTAAATTTTGATAGATACAACAGATGTTCTCTTGACCATATTTCCTGGGCACTTAGTGGGAATCAAGGCAAACTGATAACATTTTACTTTATCATGTTTTAAAGAAATACTTCTAAGCCTCACACACCTGCTATGATTAAGCTACCTTTAAGAACACTGAATTACTTTAAAATGGGTTAGAAGTCACACATTACTATGTGTGACTGAAGAGAAATATTGCTTAAAGGTGACACTGGGCCCTACTTAGGAATAAGGTATGGCTGCATGTCAGTCACTTTGCCTACATCAAAATAAAGTTAAATGACAAAATCTAAACTGGGTCTTGATTCGTTGATATTTAATAAATATCTGCAGAATTAGAGGCTTACTGGAAGTAATACTAACCCAGACAGAAAGTAACACTAATCCAGACAGAAAATAATACTAATCCTGACAGTAACACTAACCCAGACAGGAAACCAGAAGCGAGAGTGGCCAGATAATGGAAGTAAGGCTTGGCCTGGGCCCAGATAAGGTCACTGGAAAACTGGAACTCACTAAACTTCTTCATTCAACAAATTTGGTTCATGACCGGTGGTTTGATTGAGTGGACAGTGGTAACACATGTCCAAATTTGGTGGAGTGGACAGTGGTAACACATGAGAGTAATGACAATGGAAAGGTCTTAGATTTAAAAGTGAAAGGGAAAACACTGGGGTACTAAATGTATTATTGGTTTTGGCCAACCGAATACACTTGAGAAAATGGTGTATTATCTGCCAAACCTAAGACTCTCTTACTCTCACTGGATCTGACATTAGGGGAGCATAAACGCAGACAGAATTACTAGGAAATCAAAGTTTTATGGGTGTATTCTCTGAAGTAGAACCCTGTCTTGGAAAGTCGATTGTGGCAGCCCACATATTTGGAATAATCGACTTGTAACTTTCTCCCCAAATTCTAACTGAATAGAGGAACATTAGAATTCATATGGAATTGTCTCACATTTTAAAAAAAGAGGTTACAGGGGTGCCTGGGTAGCTCAGTGGGTTAAAGCCTCTGCCTTCGGTTTGGGTCATGATCCCAGGGTCCTGAGATTGAGCCCTGTATCGGGCTCTCTGCTCAGCGGGGAGCCTGCTTCCTCCTCTCTCTTTGCCTGCCTGTCTGCCTACTTCTGATTTCTGTCTGTCAAATAAATAAAAAAATAAATCTAAAAAAAAAAAGAGGTTACAAAAATGTTAAACTACATTATTTTGCTTTTAGGTAGAAGCCCAAGATCTGTCCATTCTTTGTGCCTCTATCCAACGACATAAGTCAAACATTTATGAAAGAATAATGAATGCCTTTGCTACAAAATCAGAAATAGCTAGAAATATAAGACATTTCCATATTTTAATCTCTTGAGCATTTCGATGCTGTAGTAATTATTTCCTATTAAAACTGCGAATCTCGGGGTGCCTGGGTGGCTCAGTGGGTTAAAGCCTCTGCCTTCGGCTCAGATCATGATCCCATGGTCCTGGGATCAAGCCCCACATCGGGCTCTCTGCTCAGCGGGGAGCCTGCTTCCTCCTCTCTCTCTCTCTGCCTGCTTCTCTGCCTACTTGTGATCTCTGTCAGATAAATAAATATTTAAAAAAATTAAAAACAAAAAACAAAAAACTGCAAATCTCCAATAGTTTCACTATAAACAGTAAAATCTTCTTTAGGGAGAGGACAGACTTTTAATTAAAGAAAGAAAAATACTTTTATTCTGAAGGTGAATTTAGGAGACTGTGTGAAGAAAGGCTTAGCAGAGGGTGGGTATGTGAGCCTGAGCATTTACAGAAGGCTCCCTGTATGCTGGACCCCAAACTGTTGGGAGTATCTTGAAAGATATAAAGAAAAGGTTTAAAAATGGCACCAGGAAGGTACCTATGGGGAAAGAAATGGAGAGTCCTAAGCATTCAGGGATTTGCCAAAAGGCTGCTGGTTGGTTTTTGTTGGTTTTGAGTTACAATCAAGCTCTATTTTAGTTATCTCTGCATTGGAGATGACCAATCAATGGCTATTTGGGATTAGTCAAAGTAAAACACTGATTACTTTGTGTTTTACATTAACAAAACCCATAAAGAAATACTATTTTGCTTTTTTAACCCAAATGTGAGCTTTGGTCTCTCTGTACCTTAATTGAGTTACGACTGATTATTATACTCCCAATGCAAGATCCTTCCCAAGATCATTCAGAATTCCCCAGTAGCTAATTTTTCAAGGTTGCCTCTGTTGTTTTTTCTCTAGCTCAGTGATGTATTAAGATTATTTTACAAACAGATATTTTGTCCACCATGTTTAGGTATTCAATATCAGGAGACATTTTTCTGATCCTCTATTCCAAGAGTTGGCAGGCAGATTTCTTCCTAACATCTATTCTTTTGTGTCTTGATAAGTCATTCAGATGTTCTCCCTTCTCCATGTAGTCTCTGTGCCGCAGGAGAAGATGGTCTTACCCCAGCCCCAGGGAAAGACTTATTGATCTAAGTGTCTGTTATCCTCTGTCCAACAGTTAGCTTAGATCTGGAGTTTCTGACTAATTCAGTAGATGGCATACCTTATGCCACAGGGGTTGGTCCAGAAATGGACATGTAACCTAACCCAGGCTGATGACATCTAAGGGGAAATTTGTTGAGGGTTTCCAAAAAAGAGGTTTCATCCATTCTCAGAGAGAGCTTCAGGGAGTCAGCCTCTATTTATCCAGTGGCTGCAATAATGTTATCAAAACAAAACAAAACAAAAAGCCAACCATCTTATCGTAACTGGGAGGAAGCCAGAACAAAATGACAGAGCCAAGGATTCATGGACCAGTGCAGCCACCACTCCGGGGCAACAGCTCATCACCACGCTCTTGGAGTTTTCCACTGTGCAATCAGCATGTTATCCTTTGTCTTACAAGTCAGTTTCAATCGAGTTTTGTTTTGTTTTGTTTTGTTTTGTTTTGTTTTTCCCAAAGGAAAGTTACCTAACTAACACAATTGTCTGTAGTCTTCCGGGATCTGGTCTCAGGATCCCTTTCTAGTTCTTAAAAACTCAATTGTTTGGGGCTAAGGAAGTCACCCAGAGGTTCGCAAATACACCAAACCTGTCACCTGTTTGCAAGTGTGGTTTCTTTCTGCTCAGACTGCTCTTTGGTCTCCTCTCCCAGGAGAACTCGTGCTGCACTTCAAGCCTGTTTTATGGGACTATCTCTGTCACTTTTTTTTTTTTTTTAATCTCATTTTTATCTTCGTATCCTCAGTGCCCAGCATACATTTGACACCCAAGTAAGCACTTCAGTAAGTGTGGGATTGGTAGAAATGATGGGCTGAAAGGAAATCTGGAGCACGGTATGCTCTTCCTACACAGCACCCTCGATCATCTAGATGGATGATGTCTGAAACCCTCCGCGATGACAGGAGTGCTCTGTACCTGCCCTGTGCACTGAGGCAGCCAGCAGCATGTGGGGGCCACTGAGCCCGGGAATACGGCTGGTGTGCCTGAAAAACTGCATTTTCAAGTTCATTATTATCTTTCGCTGCATTTAAATAACCACATGCTCTAAGGAAGAAAAGTAAGATAATCTGGAAAGTTTTCTGTTTGTTTTGTTTACCATTCCAAAGTCCTCCGTTCACATGGTTTCAAAACATAATCTGAAGGTCTGTCTGTATTTTGAATATTTAGGTTCACGAGGATTTTGAGCAGTAATACCTTGTGTATCACAGAGAGTCAGAAACTAAGGACTGCGCTACCCTGATCTCCAACCAGCTTCATGGGCAGCGATCAGCACCGTGTCTCCACGGTCCCAGGCCAGCATTCATGATTTGTGTAGTGGAAGATTTTCAGTTTTGGAGGACCCCGAAATAAGGCACATCCTTTTTTTCTTCCCATGGAATATCTTTTTGTAGATATCAAGTTCCATATTGTGCCAAGATAGTGGGTATTTGTCTAACCAAAGACTAGATAGGCTCTAGACAGAATCTGCTTTTTTTTTTTTTAGCAATAAACCTTTCTGTTACAAATGACAACACGGAATGGAGGTTGATGTTGCCTTAAAAAGTCATTAGACATAGTGTGCAACCTTCTCAAAATTCTTCAGGTGTCCAAGGCACTCAAGGAATAAAAGTACTAGAAAAAAGGGCAAAAAAAGAACTCACAAAAGGGCCACGCAGACATGGTGTTTAACCACAGATATTAAGTTTTTCAGCCATATAAGGCACAACAGATTTCCTTCCTCCCATAATTCTTTCAGGGAAAATTTACAGAGAAAAGAAATCTATAGAATAAACTCTGATTAGCCTAACAGTAAAATGTGAGGCTACAGGAGATCACGGTTAAAGCCAGACCACACCTAATGACATCAGATTTGGATGTGAATCCAGAAAGACTTGAGTGGATGGAAAGAGAGAAAGAGAGGTGGATAGACAAGACAGACACTCCTGAGTGAGCAAGGTAGTAGGACCCCATTTTATAAGTAATGAAACTAAGCCTCAGTAAAGTATGTGTCTTGCCCCCGGTCCCACAGCTAATAACGGGTCCGGCTGAGATTCAAACCCAGATCAGTCTGCCTTGAAGCCCACACTCTGTAGGGACCATCCGATAATGACCGTTCCCGGAGGAGACGGATACTGCTGGTCTGGAGACTGCAGATTGAGAACCACTATTTACAAAGGTCAACAGCAAGAGTGGAAACAGGTGTAGAGATTTCCCAAGCCAGCCTTACGGAGAAGTTATAATAGTTAAAACTTCCAAAACAAAAGCAATGTTGCTATGTCATTGAAAAGAACAGTAGGTAAAGCTTGTGCTGACCACAAGACTCCCTGCCACAATTTTATCTAGAAATCTATAAGCTGTCTACAAAGCTAAACACATCTGCTGTGTGATAAAAACAAAATCTGTTAGCGATACGCAACTGAGTGAAGCTGTCCGAAGAGGGATCTGAGAGTTTATTCTAGATTTCGGCTTGGTGCCACTTAGCCTTTTGGTCTTATTAAGAGCTACTAGTTACCATGTGGGGTTACCCTGCTAGCATAGGGTAGAAGCAAGTGTACTGGTTCAGGGGCCAATCTAAAGTCTGCCACTCTCATTTACGAGCCTGGGTGACCTCTAGAAGTTAACACTTCAGGTCTTGCTCTTTCCATCTATAAGATGAAAACTGAAGATACGAATCATTCTTTCTTCACAAGGCTGTTGCAAAAGTCAACGAGGTAAGGCACAAAAAAGCCTCTGAATAGGGTCTGCTTGTCCTGAGCACTCCGCAGCACTCAGCTACTGTTATTTTCCCACTGCGGTGTCAGGCCACGTGACACAGGACAAGCTTTCCCGATTCTCTTGCTTATCGCTTGTACCCAAATTGCATCCAGGTGCCTGCAGGTAGATGTGGTCAGTGGGGCTGCTGGGTGTCCATAGTGTGCTGGGCTAGCGGATACAGCTCTGTTAGATGGGAGCCTTCCTACACACGGGAAAGGAGACTTTGTAAAAAAACAAAATCAAAAACAACCAACCAAAGAAACCTTATTTAAATTTTCCTTTTGTCAACCCTAAATGCCCAAGTATATTCCATACAGAACTCTAAACCAGACATGTGTCTTTTTTTATTCAGCTCCCGTGGCAACCCTGGGAGGTCTCTGTGGTTGTTCCTATGTCAAACACTGCAAACTGGAACATATAAGGTAAAGTGGCAGTGAATTGAGATGCCAGAATTTGAGCTCAGACATGCTTGAGACCAAAGCCAATACTACCTTCAAATTTGTAAAACATGGGAGGATATGCATAATCCTTTTTTAAAGAGTGAGAGGGTTTGATACCCAAATGGTCATTTATACATATATTTCATTTTACATGTCTTCCCCTTAAAGGAACCTATAGCAACAGAAATACCAAGCTCCCCAGATCAAGTGTAGAACACCTAAACCTTGTGGAGTTTGGGCAACAGGAAGTATTATCACACGGCTACTTACTAATTGTATCTTGTATACTAATTGTATCAGATAGAAAAGAACAGAATATCCAAAAATGGGGGGTGGTGCTGGAACTACCATGAATTTGGAAGAAAGGTTGGGGCACCTGTGTGGCTCAGTCAGTCAGGTGTCTGCCTTTGGCTCAAGTCATTGTCCCCGTGTCCTGGGACCAAGCCCTGCACTGTGCTCTTTGCTTAGCGGGGAGTCTGCCTCTCCCTCTCCCTCTGCCCCTGCTTGGGCGAGCATCCTCTCTCAAAGAAAGAAGTAAATCTTTTAAAAGAGAAGAAGAGGAAGAAGAAGGAGAAGGAGAAGAAGGAAGAGGAGGAGGAGAAAGGTTGGAAAGGGTTCCGTTGAACGGTGATGGATCTTGAGCCTGAAGAGTCCACTCTGGGGGTTTTAGCATTTTGATTCTTCCTCAGTAACTTCCAGAACACAGAGTATCTGCTCACCTGCCCTGGACAGGGCCTAGGCACTCCTCCTTCTTTTACAGGACAAAAATCACAGATTGCTATGAGCTGTGGGTTGCCATCTTGTCCTGTCTCCTCTCCTCTACCTGCCCGGGCATCCTGACCCCCACCTGCAGGTCTGTGGCAGTCAGGAAACATTATAGTGAGTCATTCTGTCCCAAGGCTCTTCCCCTATGGCATACCTGACTATTTAGGATCTGGAAAACCCTCTGCTGCGTTGTCTGGCCAGCCTTGGGTCTCACAAGGATGTAAATGACTTTCAGGTCGGGACTGGTGCGAAATAGCTTCTCCATCAACACTTTGCCCATGAAGCCTGTGGCCCCAGTAATGAGAATGGACTTGCCACTATAGAAAGCTGCAATCATGGACATGATTCTTCTCTTGGTCTTTTATAGCTCTGGAAAGAGGTTCCTGAAAAGGAAGAGGAATAACAAAACATTACATTCTCAGAAGTTCTAAAATGCAGTCAATTTTAAAATGTTTCTGGCACTTCCAGGAGTTCTGGATGCAGAAAAAGGTCAGAGTGAGAGCATCATACTTTACTGACAACACGATTCATTTCAATCAATATTTACTGAGCCCGCTTTTCATGCCAGATTTTATGCCAGGAATTGCAGGCGAAAAAAAAAAAAGAAAAAGAAAAAGAAAGAAAAAGAAAAAAAAAAAAAGACATGGTTCCTGCTCTCAAGAGATTGCTCATAGACTAACAGAGGAGATAGACGTCTAAATAGATCACCGAATATAATACGTGAGTGCTAAAACAAAGGGATTGCAGACGCAGGGTGGACAGCAGGATTTAGAAATTTCAGAAAGGGGGGCGCCTGGGTGGCTCAGTGGGTTAAAGCCTCTGCCTTCGGCTCAGGTCATGATCCCAGGGTCCTGGGATGGAGCCCCGCATCGGGCTCTCTCCTCAGCGGGAAGCCTGCTTCTCCCTCTCTCTCTCTGCCTGCCTCTCTGCCTACTTGTGATTTCTGTCTGTCAAATAAATAAATAAAATCTTTAAAAAAAAAAAAAAAATTTCAGAAAGGGCCACCCGTCTGCCCGGATGGGTGAAGGTGAGGTAAACTGTGAAGGGAGGGCAGGGGCGGTGGGGGAAGGTGTTTCCAGCCCAGAGAGCAAGAGCAAAGGTGCAAGGTGTGGCAGGTCATGTTGCCTGGAGGAAACAGAAGGTCGTCAGTGAGATGGGAACATCAGTGATAAGGCTAGGAGTGGCCCCATAACCCGAGAAAACAAAGTTTAGAACAGCCATCACATTCTTTTTCAATTATGATATAATTAGTACTTCAGTTGCAGTTTCCTTTAGAAAAAATATTGGAGCAAATAACTTCTGGTTTCACTTGAATTCACAGGCCCTGGCCTACCCAGCCATTTCCAAGTAAATACATTTTTCTCTTCCTTGGGCTGAAAAGGGGTCTAGGGCCACCCTTTCCCCATGTGTTCCTCTCAGGGCTGAAACACTGCAAAAGACAAAGGAAAGAGAAAGTTGAACAAGCGAGGCCAGGACCGGAGGCTTTGTTAAGCTCCAAAATACCACCAGGTGACTGTAGGGGCTCCATCCATTTAAGGCCGTTGCCAGGAGCAGAGAGAAAGAGCAGATCTGGGAGTGGGAAGCCAGGTGCGGCCTTTAGGTCCTGGGCCTCCCAGAAAAGTCACCACGTGCTATTGACATGTCACGTTAAATATCTGTCTCTAAGCTTGGGTTCAGAAGGGTCCATGGGAAGCAGCGGTGGAGAGCTTTGAATGAAACAGTGCAGTGGGCTGGGTGCAGACTTCCTTTCTGTCATAATAGGTCCCATGAGACTGCTGGATGGCAGTGGGTAGATTGTGCAGAACACAACTCCAGGGACCGGCCCTGACATCAGAGCACACGAAGAAGAAGAAAAAAAACTATGAGAGTTAGCACCCTGCCTGGTCACCTCCAGTGAAGGTTCCCCTGCCAGTAACTCCTTAGAACTCCTTATCTCCTCAACAGTCATAATTTACAGATCGTAATAATAGTCATAATTTAGACTGTAAGGATCTTGAGGCTGGTCTTGGGCAGAACTCTTTGCCTTTGAAGGATTCATTCACCCATGAACTTACTCAACAAATAATTTTGAGACCCTGCCCTGACGGACTGTGCTGAGTTCTGAAGATAAGCAGACAAATGAGGCAAACAGATCTTTGTGCTCCTCTGGCAGAAGAGGCCGGCAATACAAAGGTTGGTAAATACGTAAACGAGATGACAGACTGTACAGATGCAAATAAAATAAGGATCAATGACAGAAATCACATCCAATCATCAACCCTATTCAGTTTAGGAAATCTGGATTTCAAATCATGTTCGTTATATCCACTGAGTTACTATTTAAACCCTTTTATTGGGGCGGTTGTGTGGTTAGGTCGATTTAACATCTGACTCTTGTTTCAGCTCAGGTCATGATCTCAGGGTTGTGAGATGGAGCCCCATGTTGGGCCCCAGGCTCAGTGGAGAGACTGCTCGAAGAGTCTCTCCCTCCACCCCTCCCCCCACTTATGTGCTCTCTCTCTCACTCTAAAGTAAATAAATCTTAAAAAAAAAAAAACCTTTATTGAAGGTTGATGTGAAAAATATTACTTTGAAGAACACTTTTGGATCTTGTGCAAAACAGCAACTAATCATAGTTTTTTTCCACCATGTTACAAAATGTTACTCATATTGCAATCTACCCAATCACTTTCTAAAGATTTTATCCCTTGGGAAAAGTACTGAAGAGTCTTGCCTTGCCTGCCTGGAAGCTCAGAAAAGTGGGGAAGACAGTTCGACATCCTAGTTGAGCACACAGGTTCTAAGCAAGACTATCTGAAATCCAATCCAAGTTCCGCCACTTATTAGCACTGTGACCTCAGGCACATTATTATTCTCTCTGTGCTGTAGCTTGCTCATTAGTAAATGCGGATAACAAAAGTATCCACATAATAATGCTGTGGTAAGAATTATATGACTCCGTATATTACTAAAACTCTTAGTAATCAACACAGCATTTGACTGGCACAAAAAATACACACATAGGTCAAGAGAGTAGATCAGAGAGCCCAGAAATAAACCACGCTTATATGACCAATTAATCTACAATAAAGGAGGCAAGAGCATACAATGAGGAAAAGACACTCTACTGATTAAGTGGTGTTGGGAAAACTGGACAGCTACATGCAAAAGAATGAAACTGGACCACTTTCTTACACCATACACAAAAATAAACTCAACATGGATTAAAGACCTAAATCTGAGACCTGAAACCATTAACTCCTAGAAGAAAACACTGGTGATAATGTCTTTGCCATCAGCCACTGAAACATTTTTCTTGATGTATCTCCTCAGACAAGGGAAACAAATGCAAAAATAAACTACTGAAACCACACCAAAATAAAAAGCTTTTGCACAGCAAAGGAAACCATCAAAACAAAACAACAAAGCAGCCTACTAAATGGGAGAAGATATTTGCAAATGATATATCCAGTAAGAGATTAATATCCAAAATATATATAGAGAACTCATACTAGTAAACACTAAAAAAACGCCAAATAATCTGAATAAAAATGTGCCAAGGATCTGAATAGACATTTTTCCAAAGAGGACATATAAATGTCTAACAGACATATGAAAAGATGCTCAACATCACTCATCATCAGGGAAATGCAAATCAAAACCACAGTGAGTTTTCACCTTAACACTTGTCAGAATGGGTAGAATCAAAAAGACAAAAAATAACAAGAGTCGGTGAGGATATGGAAAATGGAACTCTTGTACACTTCTGGTGGGAATGCAATTTGGTGCCACTCCTGTGGAAAATAGTATAAAGATTTCTCAGAAAATAAAAAATGGAATTACCATATGATCCAGCAATTCCACTACTAGGTATTTACCCAAAGAAAACAAAAACACTCATTTGTAAAGATATATGTACCCCTATGTTTATTGAAACATTATTTATAATAGCCAAGATATGGAAGTAACCTAAGTGTCCATCAATAGGTGGATGGATAAAGAAGATGTGGCATATGGAATATTACTCAGATATAAAAAAAGAATGAAATCTTGCCATTTGCAACAATATGGATGGGTCTAGAAGGTATAATGCTAAGTGAAATATGTCAGACAAAGCCAAATACTATATGATTTCACTCAAAGCAAACAAAGAAAAAAGAGACAATCAAAAAAACCAGACACTTAAATACAGAAAACAAACTGATGGTTGCAGGAGGGCAGGTGGGTGGGGGGATGGGCAAAATAGATAAAGGGGATTGAGGGTACGCTTATCATGATAAGCACTGAGCAACGTAAGAGTTGCATCTGAAACTAACAGAACACTGTATGTTAATCATTTATCAATTAAAAAAGAAAACTCTTAGAAATATTCATTACCCATACTATATACTCAATAAGTATTAGCTGTTAATATAGTCACTGGTTATACATTTTTCCTCTTAATAGTTCCTGGTTTTTCCTTTTGACATTTATTTTAAGTGCTCTGTCTTATGCATTTTATACACCCTCTTTTGGAAATAGGAGGTGATTTACAACTCAGTCATCACGCCAAGTAAACTGCTTTCCCCAAATGCAACTCTACTTGATGATGAACCTTGCCAGTTCCTTTTCCTGTACCATACCATATAAATAAGCATGGTTGGCAGGAAAATACAGAAGAGAAACTGAGTTTGGATAAGGTTATTTCTCAACCTCACTTGTTCTAAAGATGTCAGATGCTTGTTTTGCACTCTTTTTTTATTTTCTTCAAAGATTTTACCCATTTGACATAGAGAGAGACAGTGAGAGAGGGAACACAAGCAGGGGAAGTGGGAGAGGGACAAGCAGGCCTTCCACAGAGCGGGGAGCCGATGCGGGCGATTCTAGGACCCTGGGATCATGACCCAAGCTGAAGGCAGAGGCTTAACTGACTGAGCTGCCCAGGCACCCCTTGTTTTGCACTCTCCTATGCTTTAGTGGAGTCATATTTTCTAGAATGCAAACATAATGTTCAGGTATTTTGATCCCAGATACAGTTTTGTAACCTGTGATAAAAAATTTTAGGAAGCAGGTAATGTATTTCTAATGAGCCCATTTCTCGTGGGATGAAGACTTGATGTGTCCTCAAAGAATTGAATTTGCCTGCTCAGTGGGGAGTCCAGATACTTCTCAAGCAAAACAAAGCCATGGCAGAGTACACGGAGTTCTCGGATAGGAAAACAAAACAAACCAGCATTCTGTGGCCCTCATTATCTGTCAGGAGCAGGTGGCGGAAGAGTGTGGCCAAGGCTCTAAGCAAGGCAAGTGATTCTGAAAAATGTCTAGAATTCCTCATCCTCAGATCAAAGCTGTATCAGAGGGGCGCCTGGGTGGCTCAGTGGGTTAAGCCTCTGCCTTCAGCCCAGGTCATGATCTCAGGGTCCTGGGATCGAGCCCCGCATTGGGCTCTCTGCTCAGCAGGGAGCCTGCTTCCTCCTCTCTCTCTCCGCCTGCTGCTCTGCCTACTTGTGATCTCTCTCCCTCTGTCAAATAAATAAATTTAAAAAAAAAATCTTAAAAAAAAAAAAAAAGCTGTATCAGAGATGTTTCTTCTACTTCTTGCCTCCACTCTCCATAGGTGGCTTAGTTCCTGGCCGCAGAAACTCTTATATAAAATTTGGCTTCCTGGGTGCCTGTGTGACTCAGTTGGTTAAGGGTCTGCCTTCAGCTCAGGTCATGATCCCAGGGTCCTGGGATCGAGTCCCTCATTGGGTTCTCTGTTCAGCAGGCAGTCTCTCTCTCACTCTCTGTCAAATAAATAAATAAAATCTTAAAAATAAATGGCTCTCTGAATTCTGTTCCATATATTAAACTTGCAAGGTCCAGGAATTACTAACCCTGAACACAATTCATTAAAATAATTCAGCTAATTATTTTAAAAATTATAGTAAACTCACATTCAGTAATGGACGATACAAACTCTAGAAGGAGGAATATGTTTAGGACCAGCTGACTGGTCATGGTTTGCCTTTCATATCTTCGGACTGCCAGTGCAGAGAGCAAAGGACAATTTGCTGTTCCTCGTGCTCATGATATGGCTTGTGAGAAGCCTAAGCCACTTTGAAAATTTCCAGAATCATCCTGTATAAAGTAGGATATATGATGCTTGAATGAAAAAGGAGGGGGTCTATGAAAGTCAGCCAGTACATTTTTTTTATGAAGTTTTTTTTTAAATTTTATCTATTTGACAGAGAGAGATCACAAGTAGGCAGAGAGGCAGGCAGAGAGAGAGGAGGAAGCAGGCTCCCTGCCGAGCAGAGAGCCCAAAGCAGGACTCAATCCCAGGACCCTGAGATCATGACCTGAGCCGAAGGCAGAGGCTTAACCCACTTAGCCACCCAGGCACCTCTAGCTAGTGCATTTTTATTGAATGTCTACTATGCACCAGATACTGTCTGGACACTGGGAACAGTAGTGCATAGGCTGTAGGCAGCAACTTAAGATTCTTCCTTTCTTTTCTGAAGCATTTTTTTTCCTTTTAAGATCATTCCTCATGGTCATGAGTAGAAATAGCTGGTTTTTACTCTTCTTTTGGTAGTAAAATGAAGCTGTTCTTGTTTCTAGAGGACAGATGTTAAAATACTGAATCATGATTGTTGTGCCAAATTATACATTTTTTGCAGTTTTCAGCATATGGAAATTTTTCTTTGAGTAGTTCTTCTGAAAAACAAAAAATTGAGATTCAAATACTTAAGGGAGATAGGTTTACGGTATTTTTTGATAGCTTTTCAGAGAAAAACATTTAAAAAAAAAGAAACAAGGGGCTCTGCCCCTCGGGAAACTTACTTAACCAGGGTTTCTTGGTCTTGGTTCTATCAATATTTTGGGAGGGATAAATCTTGGTGGAGAGGCGGCGGGGGTCGGGGTTGGGGCACTGTCCAGTACAATGCAAAGTGTTAAGCTGTATCCCTGGCCTCGACTCACTAGACGGTAGTAATATCCCTCTTCCCCGGTCAGGTGTGACAATCCAAAATGTCTAGAATTTGCTAAATATGTTCTTGGGAAAAATTGCCTCTTCTTCAGAGAAACATTGTTCTTGGACCTTCTTCAGTGCTCATTTTATAATGTTCAGCACACCACATTAAAATGTCAAGATTCAAGGCTTAAATTTCGGCTTGTGAAACTAGGTACTAGATATGATAGATATGATAGGTACTACCTATGCTTAATCCTTCATAGGTACGTACATTTACCAAGCAAATTACATGGGTGGCATATCCTGATTGTGCTCAATGTGGAGATGAAGGGAGACTTCTTCAGAGAAAGATGTCCCACTTTTTATTTAACCAAATTTCTTTTGGTCTCTGTGCTTTAAGTTAGACTATGAACCCCACCTTCCACACAGACTGAGCCTCTCAATTTTATCCATCAAAATCGATTACAGGCAAATTTAGGAAAGAATGGCAATTGGACAAGCATGAGAGATCAGCTGAGGAATAACCAATAGTATTATTGCTGTATATTAATAATTCAATGGATAATTGAGCCAATATCATCTATATGTAATTCTGTGCCTTTTTTCTGAAGATTCAAAGATGCTGTGCGTTAAGAGATAAGTTACATTGGCAAATGGAGTGTTGGTTGGCAATGGACACAGTAATATGGGCTGATCTATTGAAGAAAACTGATGCTATTTTGGAAAATTCAGCAAATGAAAGTTGTTCTGCTTCATCAAAATTGAACAGTTGAAATTCTTTCAATAAGTGTGCTGAATTAATTGCATAAATGCATTTATAAAATATTATTCAATGCATAAAAGGAGACCACAAACTTGTGAAAACATAATGTCCATTAAAAATCCCTATGGGAGGGACGCCTGGGTGGCTCAGTTGGTTGGACGACTGCCTTCGGCTCAGGTCATGGTCCCGGAGTCCCGGGATCGAGTCCCGCATTGGGCTCCCAGCTCCATGGGGAGTCTGCTTCTCCCTCTGACCTTCTCCTCACTCATGCTCTCTCTCACTGTCTCTCTCTCAAATAAATAAAATCTTTAAAAAAAAAAAAATCCCTATGGGAAAGACTGGGGTGGGGGGGTATGAAATAAATGATGGTAGCTGTACGACTGAGTGACAGGATTCAAGGGAAAGAGCCTTATTTCATGTCTATAATTTCTTTCCATGATTTAAAAGGTAATATAGTAATACATTACAAAAGAAGTTCTCAGAAAGTAATGGCTGCCAATATTTTTATAGTCTCTTCTTTTGCTGTGGGTACTGAAAGTACAAAGACATAAAACAAACCTTAGTTTAAAATGTATTTAAATTGTTTATAAAAGTGTGGCTCAACTGACATTACACAATGTTGTGGACTGAATTATGTCCCTTCCAAATGCATATGTTGAAACCCTACCCCCTCAGGTAATGGTATTTGGATATGAGGCCTTTGGGTTACAGGATGTCATCCAGGTAGGGCGCAAATCTGACAGGACTGGTGTCCTAATAAGGAGAGACACCAGAGAAAAGTCTCTCCTCAAACAGGCATGGAGGAGAGGCTATTTGAGTATGGAGAGAGAAGGCAGTTGTCTACTATGCCAAGAAGAGAGCTCCCACCAGAAACTGAATTTGCTGGCACCTTAATCATGGACTTGGAGCCTCCAAAACTGTAAGAAATAAATGGAAGTTAAAGCAACCCAGTCTGCAATATTTTATTATAGCAGCTTGAGTAGACTAATGCACACACAAATACACATGAACAGAGACATGAACATTTCTGGATGAGTAAATAACTTGACAATATTTCTTAATTCGGGAGTAAACCTGTGTCATTTTCCCATCTTTGCAGATAAGGGTAGGATATTGATTCTTGCCATTCACATGTTTGTGAAAATATGGACAGGCCTTTGACAATAAACTACAGAGACCTCATTAATCCAAGCTTTAAAAATCTGTGTATAAGTCACATATCTCTTTGTCAGGCACTTAATGAAAAAAAGTTTTCATCAGAGAGTTCTTTTTTATTTAGCTTTAGTTTCCAAATTATACAATTCAGCAATAAACTTAGATACCTTTCTGTGTGGGTTTGTTACACAAAGTCTTTCTGTGAGAACTTTTAAGTTCTTGATGGGGGAATACTGACCCTCAGGGGTATTGTAGGCAACTCTTGGTGGTGGGGGGGGGGGTGCACAGCTCTCACTAATCAGATTAGCAATGGCCCTAATCAAGAAAAACCAATTTGGAAAGAGTTCTGGGCAGGGGTAAGGACAGCCCAGGGCTTTAGGAACACAAAATTTACTAATTACTTCAACATACCTAATAACAGTCTTCTTAGTTTCCTTTTGCTTAGCTCATTAGTAAGTCTTCAAAAAAAAAAAAAAAAAAAACCCTCCAAATCTAACAAAAATTAAAAAGGAGGGGTCCCTGGGTGGCTCAGTTGGTTGAGCGTCCAACTCTTGCTTTCGGCTCAGGTCAGGATCTCAGGGTAGTAAGATCCAGCCCCCTGTCTGGCTCTGTGCTTAGTGGGGAGTCTGCTTGAGAATCTCTCTCCCTCTGCTCTTCCCCCTACTCGCACACACTCTCTCTCTCAAATAAACAAATCTTTAAAAAAATGAAAAAGGAAAAGATACAAGCTAAATTCATCATTTCACTGTAATTGATTAAATAGATATGCAGTCTGCCTACTATGAGCAACACTTGATGTTAGATGTGGATCATTAATATGTAAATATTTTCACTAAATAGTAAGGCATTATGAAAATACATGATACCATTGTTAGGATTACAGGTTAAGTCAAACAACAGGCAGCATGTGAAGATCCTAAAATGGTATCAAGAGAATTACAATTAAATGAAAATATTGATGTTTCTTATTTTGACTTGATGAATTATAAATTGGGTCATGGCATAAATAAAAGAATGGTTGATTTATTAACACAATGACCAAAGAAACCCAACTGAATGGATAGTCAGCTAACCTACATTTTCCATGCTCCACTTAGAACTAAAGATGATTTTTTTTAAGATGACATGACCTAGAATATCTATCATCTACCATCTATCTATCTACCTACCTATGAGACAGAGGGAGAGAAAGAGAGATAGAAAGGGAGGAGAGAAAAAGAGGGGGAGAGAGGGAAAGGGACAGAGATGGGGCAGAGAGAAGGAGTGGGGGAGAGAGGAAGATGGGGAGAGATTTAAGAAATTGGCTTGTGAGGTCACGGAGGCTTGGTAAATCCAAAATCTGCAGGCTGGAGACTCAAGCAGAGCTGTAGTTTAAGATTAAATGCAGAATTTTTGGTGGGGGGAGGTCAGTGTTAGTTCCCTTAAGGCCTTCAACTAATTGGATAAGGCCCACTCACATTATGGAGGATAATCTGCTTTACCGAAAGTCCACTGATTTACATGTTAATCTCATTCAAATAACACTTTCACAGAAACATCCAGAATAATGTTTGACTGATATCTAGGACTGTAGCCTAGCCTCGTTGACATATAAAAATAAACATCATTAGCCCACTCTTGTCAACTTGGTGCCCATGCACAACTTTTCAAAACCATAATTTCCAAATAAAGATAATAACAAACTCATACTTCTGCCCCACATTATACAACTATCCTGGCATACAAGTAAAACATACTAACCCTTTCCCCAGAAAAGGATGTAAAGTTTTGGGGTAATGTTTACTCTTCTTCTATTACTTAATAGATTACTTAAATATTGTATTTTGTATCCTCTTTGGCCTCCGCAAGCACATCAGCTGACTATGATTCTTTACCTGGTGGGGTAAAGGGTCTGGTCATCAGGAGCCCTCCCTGAACTGGGTAATTTTAGTTTTCCATTGACCTTAATCACTGGACATGGTAATACTCAGAGATGCCCTGAGGGATCTTCTGTATTTCAGACATACTCTTCTTTATCTCCATTGTGAAGTAGCAGTCCAATTTCCCCTTGGTAGTCCGGATCAGTTACCCCAGCCCACACAGAGACACCCCCCTCTTTGCCTGTTGATTCAGAAACATGAGGAGTGCAAAGTGGTCAGGCCGCCATCTTAACTTCCAGTTAGTTAGAATCAGTGCTGTGTTTCCGGGTGGAACCATTCTTCTCTTTGGAACTGAGATCTCTAGGCCAGCAGAACATAGTGTCATGGGGAGAGGGAGCACTTTTTTGCAACTGGGCCACCTGGGTAATAATGAGTGGTGACACTCTCCTTTCTACCCCTGAACTCTTAGACTCATGAATCTGGGGTATGGGAGAAAATAGCACCATCTACTGGATGCTGATCCACAGCATATACAGCCTTCTGGACATGCTTGCCTCAGTCCTTCAAGGTTGTGCCACCCAGCTGGCACTATACACAAGTCTCCTACAAGTAACTGTACCCTTCTATTAAACCAGCTGCTTTGGGATAGTAGAGAACATGGTAAGGCCAGTGAATTCTATGAGCATGAGCCCATTGCCACATTTCATGTGCTTTGAAGTGAGTTCATTGATCAAAAGCAATGCTGTGCAGAATACCATGATGGTGAAGAGGGATTCTAGAAATCCACTCATGGTAGTTTTGGTAAAAGCACTACTTGTAGGGAAGGCAAATCCACATCCTCTACTTCAGTAAGAACAAAACTCTGACCCACGATAGAAGTACTATCTGCCTCTAGGTAGCTGGCTTATACCCTAAGGACTCCGTGTTGGTCTCTGATGCTGGGAAATTGGGCATTCACCAGGGTATTTGTAGACAAGTAGGCCTTGGTGAGCCAAAGTCCATGTTCTGAGCCCAACCTTTATCCCTACCTCTATGACCACTTGGTTTATGAGCTATCAGTGCATAATAGGGGTAGTTGGGTATTCATAGAATAGGTCATCCTCTCCTATCCACTTAATTATTAAAATATTCCTTTGCTGAGGTAACTCTTTGGTAAACATTATGTGGTACACAAGTATCTTCATGTCTTTGCCCATTCCATATACCCCTTCCCTAGACTCACTTGTCATCAATTTTCCAATCATGTTCTTTCAAAATCCCTGACCACCCAGTCAAACCACTGGCCACAGGCCATAAATCAGTATACAGTTGCACATCGGGCCATTTCTCCTTGCAAGCAAAGTGAATAACCAGGTGCATTGCTTGACATTCTGTTCACTGAAAGGTCTTCCCTTCTACCACTGTCCTTCAGAGGATGTCCCAGAGAGAAGCAGTTGTTCATCCCTACATATCATCTCTTCTGTCAACAGATTATAGGGGCTTCCTCATGAGGCCACAGATGCAGGCTAAGGGAGAAAAGGTAGTGTAGTACCAGTGGGGACAATAGGCATTTGGGCCACTTTGTATAAATTACTGGTGTCTTGAGGGCTTTTTTGGGTCTGATCAGATATATACATTATGCCAGCAATGTAATGGGTCAAAATGATATCTTATGGAAGGGCAAGGTGATCAAGATTCCTGCAAATTGAATTCTGGCAGAGACCTGCAGAGCTGCTAGACCCCTGAGGTAGAACGGTGAAGGTGTCTTGCTGGCTCTGCCCCATGAAAGCAAACTGCTTCTCGTAGTCTTTATCAATAAGGATGGAGAAAAAAGCATTTGCCAGATCAACAGCCACATACCAGGCACCATTTTTCTCAAGGAATGAAATCACATCTGTTAGAGCAGCTGCAATCAGAGTCCCCACTACATTAAGCTTATGACAATCCACTGTTATTCTACAAAATCCATTTGTCCTCTGCACAAGCCAAATAGGCAGGTTGAATGAGAATATGGTGAGAATCACCACCTCTGCATCTTTCAAGAGAAACAGAATGTGAGCAGAGTGGAGGGGAGGAGCAGAGGGAGACAGAGAGAATCTAAAGCAGGCTCCACATCCAGCAGAGAGAGCAATGTAGAGCTCCATCTCACCACCCTGAGATCATGATCAAAACTAAAATCAAGAGTCAGACACTTACCTGACTGAGCCACCCAGGTGCCCCTCAATTATGCCTTTTTGAACTGAGGAAATGACAACAGAATGGGTTCAGACACCTACTGAGCCCACTGTGAGATGGTTCTAACCTAAAACTCCACTGATCACCTAACCTCCATAAACTCCTGTTTTGACCAATGGACCACAGAGACATTTTGGGTTTCCTAGAATTAGTGTCAGTTAAGAGCCAGTGTTTAGTAATCCCTGAAAGCTCTCATTATTTTCTTTTTCCCCAAGGTACAGTTACCCTGGTTAAAGATTGCAGGTCCCTTTGGGGATGGCTGGGAAAAAGATTAATGGAGTAAATTTTTAGCAATGTTCAGGAGTTTCAAGGGGACTTGGCTTCCCCTTTATTCGGTCTATAAACTGGCTCATATCTGGGGATTGATGAAGGGGGTCATAACTCTGTTTTTATGATTCAAGTTAAATTTTGTTCAGTTGACCTAGAACTTTTCTGCTTATACAAATTAAGCAAAAATTTGGTGGGCTTCCCAAATATTTCACTTTGAGGAACACCATCATCAACCAGTCAATGACCTAGCTCTCTACAAGTCAGAATATTCTGATTTCTACTTTATCCTGCTGTCCATTATGGAACCATGACCACCTTGACTTTGGCATTCGAGGGTCATCATTTAGCTCCTGCCACACCAGGATCCTCACTGCATTCAGGTTTCCCAATTTAATGACAGCAGTTCCCACTGTAAGTTCTGGCATACAGAGAAGAATGATCACTGAGCTCCTCAGGGATGCTGGGGCTCCCCTCACAAATTTATTTCTGTGGCCCAGCCAAATTAACACATAAAATGAACCATCACAACCATTACATTTTCTCCTAACACATTCACCATATGCAGGACTTCTGTCGCAAATTTTAATGAACAGAATCCTTGCTTGATGGCTTGGTGGTTGAACATAAAATACATATTGACAGGAAGGAAGTTTTAGTTATTTGGAATTATTTCTTTTCTCTGTTTTTCAACCAAATTATTCATTATTGGTAAATTTTTTTTTACCTCTAAACAGACTCAGCTTAAGTAACAACAATGAAAAATTATGCGAGGTATGATACAGGCACAGTGAGAAGAACACTGGTTTAGGAATTAGCATCAGAGCGGATTTTCTTTCTAGATTTTCTAATTGGTCATGTGACTCGGAATCTTGAATCTTGGCAGTTCTAGGACTCAACTTTCTCTTCTGTCAAATAATATTCTATCTATTTCAGAGCCATCTTAATAATCAAATAAAGTAATAAACAAATGAGATTATTACTCCAAGTGTCTCCTGACCAGAACAGAATGATGTTGCTCTTGCTCTGTATGTTACATGCTATACTCTTAATGCTACCCTGACCCTGAGTCCAAATACCTCATGCTTCTTTATTAATAGATGTTAGGATACATCTTGTCACCTTAATTAGATAGTAAAACACTTGACACAGATGTATGTATACATAGTACTGTGCCATGAAAAATCAATGAATGAATGACTCAGAACTGAAGGGGTGATTCATTTAATCAATGAATAAAAAATCAGGGGGTGGTTCACAAAGCCTCGTGGGTATTTGAATCATCTGGAAAGCTTACTAAAATGGCCCTTTTACCAGACCCCAGGTTCTGAGATTCTGATGGAGGAAGTCAGAGGTAGGGCCCAAGTAGAAGGATTTTAATGACTAGTCCACAGTTTCAGATGTCAGGAGGAAGAGAGATGCGGGTGTAGGGAATTTAACTAAGTGTGTTCTGGGATTCCAGATCATATTTTGTACCTTAGCCTTTATCTTTAATGTAAGCCTATGTTGTCCCTCTGAATCATTTTTTCCCTTAAAACAGTACATAAAATAACTTGCTAACTTGAGAATTCTTATTTCTAATGAGAGTGGGAGGGGGCGAACACAGAATGCTGCGGAGCGTGGCTACTGTCTAGCCAGGGCCTTTGTCTGAACTTAGTCTGCGCTCCTGCTTGAGCTAAGGTAATTTTGATGAGAGACTTTCTATACATTTACTACCAGATCTGAGTTCACAGGTGTAACCCATAATGACACATATATCGTAAGAGGTGGGATGGGGACACATCTTTTCAAATAAATAACCAAACCTTTATTTATTTATTTGACAGAGAGAGAGAGAAAGAAGCAGGCTCCCTGCTGAGCAGAGAGCCCAATGCAGGGCTCGATCCCAGGACCCTGAGATCACGACCTGAGCTGAAAGCAGAGGTTTAACCCACTGAGCCACCCAGGTGCCCCATTAACCAAACCTTTAAAACATTATTTTTTCCTCTGTGTTCTGGCTTCAATTAAAAGTTGAAACAAATAACTATTTAAAGGAATTTTAAAATTATAGTTCAATTATACGCACAGATAGTAGAATAGCATACCAATGATAAATTAACATATTGCATTACCCCAGCGGGAGAAGGTTATATATCAAGGGGTCCTAATTTCCTAATAAGACACAGTCTGCCACTTATATGGGTTGAAAGACTTATTCAGACTCATTCAAATAGAGTTTTGAAATGAGGCTGGAGATTCCTATCTCTCAGTCCAGACAACCATATCTCAACCTGTGTATTGAACCAAGGAAACAACATGGAAACAAAATGGTTGGAATATATAAAAACCTTTGACAGCAAGACCTGATTAAATGGAGATCAACTGAACGTCATGAGCTCAATCCATCAAAAAGACAACTGATTCATAGAATAACATGAGAAATGGCTGCAAAACCATAACACAAATTATTGTTTGCTCCCAAATATCATAATAGTATACGTGACCGTTTTACAAACATGTAAGTTAGCAATATTTGCTACTGTCAATGGTTAGATGTGGTACTTATTAACTGTATCCATCCAAAGAAAAGACACAGCACTAGTCACTTCATATAGTGAGATTCCAGGAGTTTAGTCATTGCCACATACCAACTAATTATTCTTGAACCACATGGGAAATTATATTTTTTAAAAAGGTTAATATGAAGGTCAGTTAATTATATATGAATCCATATGATGAACTGGAAATCCTTATTTTCTGATGGAATTTACGGATCATAACCTATGCCAATAAATTGACAGTCTCTCAGGGAATATCTGAATAAATATAAATATACTATTTGGAAATATGCAGTTAGGCCTTTATAGGAGATTAATTCTGAATTAAGGCTGATGCTTTCCCTTTCCCGTTCTCTCCATAGGCTCTTACTCTGCATCAGAAGTGCAGCAAGGCACAAACAGCACCCACTCTTCTCTGATAATGTACAATGTCTACTACTAAACTCATCAAAAATTTCAGACATTAGTCTGCAAAATGAAGGTTCTTAGAGGTCTGAAAAAATTACTTCATGTCCATATGAAACTGTGGGTAGTGGCTACACAAGTCTAGAAGAAAAAGAACAGGTTTGGTACACCAAAGTGCAAGCCATCAGAAAGTCGCTGTCCATCAGAGCGGCATGGAGGACAAGGTCCTTGGCCTAATTGTTTAATATCACTTTCACAGGTGAGAGAAGCACTCCGTTCTCTCCTCCAGTTACTATGCTATTTAAATGGATACAGACTCCATTGTACACTCTCTTTGACAATGTTCATGACTGCGTGCTCGCCAATCCAATCACCTACGTTTCACATCCTTTTTACAGTCTTACTGGAATATTAAACCCACTCTCTGTTCATTTTACTGTGGGCAGGGCTAGAATATCTTTCATGTTATTAAAGCTGCAATTTCACAATTTGAATTCTGCTAACTAGTTCTAAATCTGAGCCATTATTTCAAAACTTATAAGCCAATGCAATTTATTGCTTCATATCTACAGCGAACACCTATGTCTCTTGCTCAGTCAAAAACAAATTTCGATTCCCTGGTTTCTGTTTCTACGTACCCCACCCCAAGTTCTACAAAGGATGTGGGGTGAATGAGAGGGAAGGTCTGAGAATCCCCGAGTCTGAATTCCTGCCTACCTTCTAAGGGCCTGCCTCTATGTAATGTTCTATCTTGAATATCCGTGTACACGAGTTCTCTGCTGTACAAGAGTTGAAGTCCTTTAAGGACAGAGACCTTAATCATCATTTTGTGCCTCACACATTATCACTGAACGCAAAAGTTCTGCTGGACCCCATCTCCAGCTGCACGCGTGTTCATCACTGAGCTCACCTCCTAACCCTGAGCTCTTCCAGGGCAGGAATGGTAGGCTCACTTGTTATCCCTGCAGCTGAGAAACTCTACAAGGCCAATCAATGTTACATAAGGGACTGAATGGATGAACGGATGTGTGAGGATGAAGGGCACACGAGATGCTAAGCCATGTCTCAGGTCTCTGAACTCCTTGTCCCCGGGGACTCGACCGTACAAAAGGCAAGAAGCTCTGCCTGTCAGGTTGACTTGTATGGTCTCTAAAAACCTGTGTGAACCAACTGGCTTGGGATTAGTTCTGTGAAGTCATTTGCATAACTGTAACATTTTTAAAGTTCAAATTTGGTACCACTTCACATGGGTGCTAATAAGAAGTTACTTTGAATCATCTTTCCTGTTCATTGAACAGTGCTTTAAAATTCCATTTAATGTGTTCATTTCCAGAATTCAGCATTGGGGGGGGGGTGTGGCCAAAATACTCACTCTTGACTCTATCATTATAAATTCTGTGAGTGATCATTCGATTATATTTAGTTCAATCCTATTTTAGGAGTTCTGGTGAAAAAAAAGAATATACAGAAATATCTAAATTACGTAGAAAGTAGCAGACAAGGTGATACCTCTTATTTTCACAGTAGCTACTTGATGTAAGTTGGGAAATTCACCCATTCATTCACTTATTCATTCACTTATTCATTCAACTGCTGGTTGAAAGTACGTACTATGTTGCAGGCATTATACTAGGTGTTAAAGACCTTCTAACACCTGCAATGGTTTTAAGCTCATTTGTATCCCCAGAATATGTCCTAAAACTCAGATGAATTTAGAGACCCATTAGGAACCTGGAGTTTCTTTAGGGCTTGGACAGTTCCCAGAAGTGAAATAAATGGGATGGACAATTTCAGATTCTGCTAATGAATTCACAGGCAATTCGCCTTCAACTGATACACCATTTCAACCCTGACATAGTTCCCCAGGGAAGGGCCTACTTACACCAGCACATGCTGGCTTCCCCCACATCCACCCAGTTCTGATCCAAACTCCGGCACGGATACCATGAAAAATGCACTGAAGGGTAGTGGTTCCAAATGTCTGTGGAGACTATACTTCTATTTATTGGGCGAGTGTTGTGTGGTCATGCTGTGATGATGCTTTTCATGGGTGCAGCTGTAAGACCGACTAAACCAATGGGCAACGGCCAGAGCTTGTATCAGAATAGAGCTTTGACCTACAACCTGCCGCACCCGCCAATGAACCCAAACCCTTATCTACAATAAATGCCCTAGAAAGCCAACCTGCTATACATCAGATTTGCAGGAAGTCAGATTGCTATCTCTAGTAACCATCCACCCAGCTAAACTCTAACCTCTGGGATGGCTGGTCCAAAACAGCCAGGACATGATGAATAACTGGCCACTTCTCTAATGTTTGTCCCTGTTTCCAACTTAGCATCAACCAGCAAAAGCCAAATACGTGTCACTAGCCAATCCCACAGGATGCCCTGCTTCTTAGGAGCCCACCTACAGCTTCTCTGTGCCAACAGCTCCCAATCAGGGGGCACCTAAAGCCTTCCCTCCTTCCACCAGGAAGCTTTCCAGCTCCTTCACCTGCTTCTGAGTCTTGCCAAAATGCAAGGGCTGGTGCCTTTCAGACTCCTTTGCTCCAACAAGCTCAGAATAAATAGCCTGTGAGTGTTCTCATTTGGTTAGTCTTCCTTTATTTCCACACAACCATTATACTCATTTTGCAGATAAGGGAAGTTAGAGATTCCCTTTGGAATGGAGCTGTCCAAGTGGCAGAGCAAAGTACTGAACCTGATCTCACTAATTCCAAAGTGATTCTATTCGCTGTTACTCAAATGTCGAAAAGATGAGAAAAGCTTCTCCTCCACTGTCCTCTGCTAAACTTAATTTGTACTTTTGGAGTCCTTTTATTTTTTCTTCAAAGAAAGTGATCCAAGTTTAATGAGTATCAGTCTACTGGCCTGGTAGTTAAACACGTAAGTTCAATTCAGATGCAGAGTTTAAGGAGATATCCGGGGTTGAAATGGTGTCCCTAAGTCCAAATTTCATTACCATGATTTGAATATATGAACAGGTCTAGAGCCCAGTGGGTGGAGAGAGAGAAGTTGTTTGTGGGGGGAAAGGTCCTCTGACTGTGCTGTCACCCATCCTTGGGACCACAGAGCGGCCACCTCGGTGCATCTGACTGACTGAGGGCAATTACCGAATATGAACCACTGTGTAACTTTAAAAGCGTTTAAAAATAAGAGGCTAGCTCTCGAATGCATCATTTTAGCACGTGTGTAATTATCAGTTTAGAGTACTGGGCAAACATCCTAGTAAAATGGTGTTTGAGAGCAAGAGAAACAGTTGATTAATGATAATACAGTTCTAAGGAGAGGAAGTTTCCCTTTTAGTCACTACCTTTTGTCATTTTAAGCCACCTAGTTCTAACGGAGTAAAGGTTCCAAGGTTAAGTAAGGTCTCAAACTCACACAGACTTTCCTCTCCAGTGCACAGAAATCCCTCAAGTTCTGTGTCTGAATCTGTGTGAATCCTTTTGTGCAACATGAAATGTTCTGTATTGCCACCGAGGCACAAAGATATCCCGAGGCAAGTCCATGCTGGGCCTTCCGACCCAGAAGGCCAAGAACAGAAGCAGACCCCCCCCCCACTCCCACCGCATTCGCCATGCTTCTCTGTCACTGAGTACACTGACTTCAGAGATTTCTCTGTGGGCTGGAGAGGGAGGGGAGTTTTCTCCGGACTCTGAGCAAGAGCACACGTCCTAGGGCAGTCGGCCACACCCAACGACTTTGCCCTCAGGGAAATCAACCCACTCCCTGGGGCTAAAGTAATCCTCAGGGATGAAAGGCAGGAAGGCACGACAGCTGCCACTGGCCTGCTGCTGGAATTTGCAATAAGAAAGAGGAGACACTTGCCTTTTATTTCAAATGGTAACCCAGGGAAGGAAAGAAATGATTTTACAAATCATACTTTTTTTTTCTTTGAGAAGTAATTCGGAATATAACATTAGAGCAAACCTTGGGAATATTATCAGGTTGTGATGAAGTCTGCAGAAACCTGAAATGTGAAAATAAAAAAAAATAAATAAAAGGATTGAGCTGGAGAGACAAGGGGGTGGGGAACAACAATCTTTTTTTCCCTGAAGAGGACAGAAACTGAGGAGTATATAAACACAAATAAGAACCACAGTTTTGCAGATTATCTAGGTAAGACAAATCTAAAATTTGCAGAAATTTCTCCTTCATGTCCTTGAGAATGTATTTTTGGATTTCTGTCAAATATACAGTAAAAAAAAAAATCACAGTACTACTAGAGGAAGAAAAAAGAAATGGGGAGATGCATTTTAGCATGTTTACATACGTACATAAACATCACATAGTATATCTGTACACATGTACATAAGCTTTATAAATGTAATACATACATAACTTGATCTTTCTTCAGTACAAATTCAAAATGGCATTTTCAAAACTAGCCTTTAAAAATTCAATGAGATTCCTAGCACTTCAGAGAAAGTACACGCTTGTCTGTGAATAATGACATAGTTCAGTTACCCTTTCCAATGACATAGGATCTCCCTCCTGTCATCAAAAAACCATGTCTGGAATTGGTGTTGGCCTAGATGTTCTTAGAAGCTTTTTTTTTTTTTTTTTAAGATTTTATTTATTTATTTCAGAGAGAGGGAGAGCGAGAGCACAAGCAGGGGGAAGGGCAGAAGAAGCAGGCTTCTCAATGAGCAAGGAGCCCAATGCAGGGCTCCACCCCAGGACCTGAGATCATGACCTGAGATCATGAGCTGAGCCAAAGGCAGATGCTTACCCGACTGAGTCACCCAGGCAACCCTCTCAGAAACATTTTTAAAAGATAATAGTCTTTTCTCAATAAAAGCTTATAAAGAAAAGGAAAAATAATGCTAATAAATTACACATAGAGAATTCTAATTCAGAGGAAAGAGAAAGGCAGGAAACTTCTAGGGAGATCAATTTTTTTCCAGAAAAGTATAGGCAAGTTTAGTCATGAGAACCATCACCTCTCACCCACTCTATGAAAGAGAGAGAGAGAGAAGAGGAGGAGGGAGGGCGGGGGAGGGGGAGAAGGGAGCAAGAGCAAGACGAATTCCAGAGGGGAGAGAAGAGGCCTGAGTATGATGGTGGGAGAAGGAAAGAGAACTGAACAAAATCTGTCCTTCTGTCCTGTACACAATGAGGCATGAACAGTTAAATGAAAAAAAAAACAAAAAAACAAAAAAACCCCAAACCATTTTGTGCTATAATCTCTCTCTGTTACCCTATAACCTTAGAAGAGTCTGCTATTCATTTAGTGGAACCCTCTGGGGAAAGTGTCTGGAAGGAGCATCGAGCACTTGTGGTGAGGAAGTAGCAGAGACGTGAAGCAGCCTGTGGGGCAGGAAGTCAGAATGAGAAGCGAGCAGGAGAATGTCAGCCGGTCTGCCAGCATTCCTCGGGAATTTGGGTGCAAATTCTGATTTCACAGAACATGGAAAGGGGCTCTAATCTACGTTATTTGCATACTAAAGGAAAGGTGAACTCCAACCAGACACCTGGAATAAAAATACCTGAAAAGGTACTTTGTGTAAGCAATGGTAAATCCAGTGATTCCCTGTTGGAGGATGGAGTTAGAAGAATATGAACATTTGTCTTCTTGATCTTGGAAGGACAATTTTGGAAGTTCTTCGAATAATGGAAAAGATAAGGCTAGAAAACTAGGGCAGGAGACACCATCTCAAATATAGGATAAAAGTAACACTGGGATTAATACCAAGATGACTGAATAATCATTGAGAAGAACTAACATACTGAATAAATAATTCTTAAATTATCTTTTTGTTTAACACAAAAAGCTAACTGTCCCTCTTTCATAGAAATAATAAATGAAATATTCAAAATGCAACAGCAAAACTTTATGTCATCCAAAAGCAAGTCAAGGGAGATATATTATAATTATCTATTTGAAAGAATTTCATGACCTCAGCTCACAAGTATAAAAGATTTGAAAATCTTACATTATAAGTATATATTGTTGAAGGATAATATTTCTGACTTTGCTTTTTGAAAAGTTATGATATTTTTGGTGATGATGATGACTTTGGTAGACAACTTTGTATTAGCCTGCCAGCATCTCTTTCTGCTTCAACTAGTCAAAACCTCCTTTTGGGGTAGCACCTCTCTCCCCACCGTGAGCAGTCCTTATGAGGTTGTTACTCAAGATATTCTGTCCCACTTAGCCAAAGTGTAGGTTTTTAACTTTGCATAAAGGAACACAACATTAAAAAAAATACATACGTATTAATATCCAAAAATTGATACCTAGAATAAATATAAAATATATAAACATAAAAACATAAAAATATATGGAGTTGATTCATCTAGTGGTGGCATGTTGACTAGTGAATTAGTAGTTGTCTTCTTAATACCAAAGGTAAGTCTCTGATAGCTCTTAGGAAATGGAAAAGGGCTTCTTGCCCATTCTAAGGCTGGGTTTTCAGCCATTCCTTTCATTGTGTGACTACTTCATTTACTTTCAGTAACTTATTTGTTTACATCGCTCTGGTAGGCAGAATTCTAAAATGACACCACTCCCCCTCCCCCTATGACCACGCCCTATATACTGTATAATCCCCTCCCCTTGGGAACAGGCAGGACTTGTAATTTGCTTCTAACCAACAGAATATGGCAAAGGTGATTTGCTCTCTCACTCCCATGATTATGTTACCTCATATGGCAAAAGTGAAGGGACTTTAGACATGTAATTGAGGTCCTTAACCAACTGATCTACTCATATGAGTGACTGTCTTCATAAGAGAGAGATCTTTCTCCTGGGTTTGAAGAAAAAGCTTTCCTGAATTCTAAAACTGCATGGAAACTGTGAGATATGAATTACGTGTTGTTTTAAACTGGTAAATTATGGGTAATTTGTTACATAATGGAAGACTAATCCAGTTGCCCTTGCTCGTTTCTATTTTTTTTTCTTTCAAGATTTTACCTGTTTATTTGAGAGCAAGCATGCAAGAGCAGGATGAGGGGCAGAGGGAGAAGTTGACTGCCCACTGAACAGGGAGCCCGAGGAGGGGCTCCATCTTGGGACTCCAGGATCATGATCCAAGCCGAAGGCAGAAACCTACCAACTTGTTGCTTTCAACCAAAGAATTCAGACTGATAAAGTGCTGGTTCACTTTAAAAATTCCTTGGTTGAAATCTGTGAAGCATATTTTAATCAAAAAACAACAAAACTGCTTCTATTTCTCTTAGGATTAAATGTCACAAAATATGCTGTCTTCTATGTACCTGCAGTTTTAGCATGAGTAAAGCAGTCCTTCTCTCATTATGACCAGCTAAACCAGCTTTATCAAACTTTTTTTTTTTTGTCTCCAGATCTCCTTATACTCCTAAACATTCCTGAGTATCCCAAAGAGCTTCTATGTTGTTATATTCACCAATATTCAGCATATTTGAAAATAAAACTAAGACATTTAAAAAATATTTACTTATCATATAAAACAATGGCAACAACCTATTAAATGCTAACAGAAATAATGTATTTTTTTGAAAATGACTATATTTTCCATAATGAAAAAAATCTACATTGAGAGGATTGGCACCGTTTTTACATTTTTGTAAAACTCTTTAATATATGCCTTAGCAACTAGCTTTTCATATGTTTCTGTATCCAATCTGTTGCTATTGTTTTGGTTGGATATATGAAGAAAATCTGGCCTCACACAGATATATAATTGGAAAAGGGAAGAGTACTTTAAAATCCTTTCCAAATAATTGTGGATTTTTTTTTATATTATACTAGAAACTTGGCAAATTGTCGTTTCTTAAAGTTTAGTACAATGGGGAGTCTAAAACCCTGTGAATGTTTCATATTGTTACTTTAAGATCTATTAGTCTACCTCAATATTTAGATGGATCTTTTACTCATATGCATAATTTTACAACATTATGCATTGGTCACTTGGAAAATAATTCAGAGTTATGCAGATGTTCCAAATGTTGACACATTTCATTATATAATACCAAAAAATCATATTGGTTAATATCATCACCAATCACATCAGAGAAGTTTTTAAGTATTGGGAAGTTATCAAATTCATAGTGACTGACACAAATCTTCCAAAACTCTAATCTTTATTTGAAGGCTCAAAGTTTGTCATTGTGAAAAATACAGCCAATTATTTACCCAAGTGACAGGTTTACTTAGTTTATTTTGATGAAATGTCTGCCAAATACCCAAATCTGAATAACCATAGTTTGCCCGTGAGTCATTCTTGCAGTTAAATGGTGTTCTGTGAAACGGTCAGTTGGTTCAGTTCTCAACCCCGTCACACAGATGCTTTTCTTTCTTTTTTTTTTTTTTAAGGTTATTATTTATTTGACAGACGGAAATCACAAGTAGGCAGAGAGGCAGGCAGAGAGAGAGGAAGGGAAGCAGGCTCCCCGCTGAGCGGAGAGCCCAACATGGGGCTCAATCCCAGGACCCTGAGATCATGACCTGAGCCAAAGGCAGAGACTTTAACCCACTGAGCCACCCAGGCACCCCCAAGTGCTTTTCTTTGAGACAACCAGCCTTTGGGATGAAGCAGAAGTTCTTTATATGTACTTTTCATGTCATCACATGAAATATTAAAGACACGTAAGCAAGGGTTGAAATACAACTATTTTAACTGCTTCTTCAAGGACATTCTTAAATGAAACTGGTGATTTTTTAAGCTGTGAGAGCCTGATAATCAAGGATACAATGACTATTAGTATAAGTTGGGTCACTGCCTTGATCCGTGCTTGTTTTACCCCTCATCACTTTTGCAACATTAGTGCAAAATGTCAACACAGTAAAAAGGGCAGATAACATCTTAATATTTTTATGAAAGTAGGTTTGATCCTGTGGATTCCTGAAAGTATCCTAGAGACACAGAGATCTGCAGACCACATTTTTTTTTTTTTTTTAAAGTAGGCTCTATGGTCAGCATAAAGCCCAGTGTGGGGATTGAACTCTTGACCCTGAGACCACGACCTGAGCCAAGATCAAGGGTCAGATATTTAACTGACTGAGCCACCCAGGTGTCCCACTGTAGACTACACTTTGAGAACAACTGATCTAAACTATTATGTGAGGCCCTACTCCAACCATTTTTGCACTTAGCTCAAGGTGGATTTAATAATACTTTTCAGTTTGGGTTTTCTTAGAAGTCTTTGGGTATTTTCAAGTGGAAAAGAATTACTGGTAATATTCATGAGCACAGAAGTCCTTAACTTTAACTTATTACACAAATGTATTAAAACAAGGCAGGAAGAAGAACTTCTTTATATTTCAGATTGGGTTAGTAATTAGCAAGGGTCAGAAATACATTCTGATCATGATCAACCTAACTAGCTTTAACTAAAATGTATCAGCAGTTTAACATGGTTGATATTCTGTTGCTCTGGTTCTCCTATTTCAGAGGTGTGGACATTTTGAATTTGTTGTTCCCCAAACCAGAAAGGAAGGCACAAAGTTACCAAAGGATCCAGCAGTTCCTTTTTTCTTAGCTGTGTCCTGAGTCCCTCTCTGGTTCAGAGTATAATTCAGCATGTCAAAAGGTTACAGAAAATTCTTTCTGAATGTTAAAGTTTTAGTAAAAAAGCACCTCTGGTCTACCAGCCATGTGTCCCAATAGACTGACTGAATCCAAAAAAGAAGATTTCCTGTTTTGAAGTTCAACCTAGAATTCACTGGAATTATTGGATAAGCAACATAGTATTGACTAGCAGCCCTTTATTTCTTGACAAAAATATAACTCTTGTCTCATTTGCTCCCATCACATACCACATTTTTCCCGCCCTAGAGCGGGGTATAGTACCTTCTATCGATGATGCTTTGTGCATTGTCAATGCCCAGGAACACCTGGTACATGGGCCAGGGTGCATTCAGAAAAGGTAACGTGTGGTGACAGATTCTGGTATGGCTTCCAGGTTTATTCTAAGAGAAGAAAAGCCCAACCACTAGTAAATGTATATTGACTACAGATTTACCAGACCCAGACTCCACAGTTTACCTCTTATTTGACCACACGCTTCAAGACCTCTTACAGGAAGTGGCTCAGCATAGTCAATTTTCCGATGAATGACTTGTGGAAAAGTACTGAGAGATGCACAAAGGTACATTTCCACAACACACAAAGCTCCTAAACTTGCATTCCCAGCATGTACTACAGGGAAAATATGATGAGATTTTTGAACTTGCACTGAAAAAATTCCAACCACTGCTTATTCTGTCATCCTGACTCAGAATCTTTATTTTCATCCTAGTCTATTAATCTTACCCAGCTTCTTTATGATCATCTTTCCTACTGCCTAAATACTATAAAGCGTGGATGGAGAGAGGCCCCCAAAAGAGAAGAGAGAAATGCAAATGCAGTGCAAACCGAGTTCACAAGTTAACTTTTGACAAGAGAAGAGACATTGATTAATTTGGTGCAAATAGTGATAAACACATGCAGGTACATGGCGGGCAAGGGGCGAAAAGAAGGAAGATGATGAACTGTGCAGTTTCTCCTTGAGAGGATAAACTGACAAGTTCCTATCTCGAGGCTTCTATTTTCTTTGGAAAGGGGAAAAGAAGTCAGGTGCTGAGAACAGCATGGGAGATTACAGGGTGGAGGGCTTGAGGGGGACAGTGAAGGAGCGAAGGAGCTATTGTGAACGCTATAAGAGGAAGATGAGGGCAGGCAGAAGGATTGCTGAGCAAGACTGAGGGCCTAGTCAAAATTGGAGACACTAAAATCAGTCCACACACATGTGCAATTTTTTGCAGCTGAGCTTGGTGGTACATGAATTGGTACAATGAGGCTGGATGTGGGAGTCTTTCCAGGATTTGGATTCTGGAGGAGAAGTATGGAAGGTAGCTAGAAAACTGAGTGTATGATTAAGAAAATAGTTTAGGAGAATGATTAAAAATTATATAGTCTAGGTCAGTTAGGAGTGAAAATAAAGCTATGGTGGGGCTAGGACTGATCAACTGGGAGAAAATGGAGGGGGGATGGTCAAGGATAGGTATAGTGAAGATAGCACTGAAGGCTACAACTTTTCAGGGACAGATTGTTTTTGGAGAGAGTTGCCAGAATTCAGGATTCCAGAGTTGAAGCAGCTGTGGATGACAAGGTTCATGCTGTGGCCATGGGAATAAATGTCCCTGAGGAGTTAACCTGAAGAACATTGGAAATGAATAGGCCAAGGACATTGGAGGGGGATGGGTATAATTTTGGGGTCATCCACATTGATGTATCAGAATCTGGAGTGAGGAGGGAGATGGGGAGATGCCAAAGCTATGAAAGAGTATGAAGGAATAACTGTGATGTTGACAGATGGCAGAGGTACTAGGTAGAACACTAATCAGATGGTATGGCCTACAGAAAAGATGTCTGAAGAGACAGTGCTTAGGCCATAAGAGGATGCTGAACATTCTCCTGATCTTAGGAAGGAGAGAATGAACTACTTGAGATTGTCCCTAAAGGATATTCAAATTACACTTAAAGTAAGCAAGTAAAAGATGTAGAGATGATGGAAAGAGTACGAAGAAAGGATGTAGTAGGGAGAAAAAAAAAAAAAAACAGGAGAAGGGAAGAAAGCACAAAGGAATATGGCTATGAGAATGTGGAGGAGGACAGATGACTAGGGAGGTTTGAAATTTGGATATTGGCCAGGGTGGAAGGATGAGACCAGCCTGAAACTGGTTTAGGGTCAGTGCAGAAGTCTGGAGTGCTGGAAACTTGAGGACATGCACAGGCTGAGTCCTTTGCTCTAGTTTTGGAGGAGAAAGTTCAGGAAAGGCTGTCTTTAAAGAAGTCTTAGCCTAGAACTGCAAACTATTAGTTCATTCCTGGGGTTCTCCCTTTGTACTGGAAACAAAAACACTCTTTAAGGAGTTTCACACTAAGTGGTTACAGATGCCAATCAGGATATCTACACTTCAGGGAAGATTTGGATTTTTTATGAGAATATGAGGGGAAAAAATTGGACTAATCACTCCAAAAATAATCAATTGTATAGCAAGTTTCTCAAATAGGGTTTTTGGGAGTACCTGAATTAAAAATAATAACTTGTTCAACATTTAAACCTTTAAAGTAAATGAAGCCCTAAAAGAGGAGGTACCATTTTTCAGAAGAGAAAACGGAGACAACGCTTGAATATTTTATAATAAAAAACCTGGTGATTTTTTTGTTTCTTTGGAAACAAAACAATCTATATCAAAGGTCGGACTATTAGGATATTTTGCTGAGGAAAAGGTAGATTATGTTAGTAAAGGTAGTAAGGCTTAAAAAACCCACTCTTTAGCTTTACTAACCTAATCTACCTTATGACCCTGCAATTGCACTGCTGGGTATTTACCCCAAAGATACAGATGTAGTGAAAAGAAGGGCCATCTGTACCCCAATGTTCATAGCAGCAATGGCCACAGTCGCCAAACTGTAGAAAGATCCAAGATGCCCTTCAACAGACAAATGGATAAAGAAGATATGGTCCATATATACAATGGAGAATTATGCCTCCATCAGAAAGGATGAATACCCAACTTTTGAATCAACGTGGATGGGACTAGAGGAGATTATCCTGAATGAACTAAGTCAAGCAGAGAGAGTCAATTATCATATGGTTTCACTTACTTGTGGAGCATGAGAAAACACGGAGGACGTGGGGAGATGGAGAAAAGTGAGTTGGGGGAAATCGGAGGGGGAGACAAACCATGAGAGACTGTGGACTCTGAGAAACACACTGAGGGTTTTGGAGGGGAAGGGAGTAGGGGTATGGGTGAGCCTGGTGGTGGGTACTAAGGAGGGCACATATTGCATGGAGCACTGGGTGTGATGCATAAACAATGAATCTTGGAACACTGAAAAAAAAATAATTTAAATTAAAAAAAAAACCCCACTCTTTAAGAGAAAACAACATGAAGTAAATTATATTGGTCTTAGCAAAGTACCAGTGCAATATATACAGTTTGTGGCCATTATTCTGTCCTGCTGTTAAGTCTGGAATGGGGCAGGTATTAATTGTCCTGGAAAACAAAATGCAACGTAAAAATTCTTAGGAAAAACATGCTTTTACCCTGCAGTCAAAATAATGTTGCTTTTTAGATATTTCCTTGGCTGACACTATAGTTTCTTATTTCATAGCATTCTTGAAAAATTGATGGCTTAAAAAAGTAATCTGCCCGGATGTAATCACTTAGAGACGGTTAATCGTAATATCCCCCAGATAAAAGGCAAATGGCAAGAAGGAAGATGTGGAAAGCTTTGGGTCAAATTCTGTAAACACACAGAGTATCTGCTCAATAGAGAGGCAAACTGTGAAAGAAAAGGAACCTGCTTCTTATGTGTAATTTAAAATTGCCCATTCATTGTTCATTAACCCTAAGAAAGATAAAAGGGGAAAATTCATGTCAGCTGTCAGGAGTTACATAGATAATAGGAAACCACTTTATCAGGGATAATGGATGAGCCATATCTGATTGTATTGACAGTTGTTTTATATAGCTTCATTGTGATGTTTCTATTTTCTTTAAATTCCCTTCTCAAAGTTTCCTAACAGGTTCTTTTAAATATTGCCAGTCAAAATGCCTTGAACAACAGGTTTCCATGGCTCTTAGCCACCAACGAGCCAAATCTGTTGACAAACACCAGAAGTCAGAAATCTAACAATTACAGCACTAGGGTACCCTGCAGAGATCAGGGCACCTCTGTACTCTAAGGGAATCTCCCATTCTTTACCAGGACAGAAAAAATTACCTCTTTTTAAAGAAGAATAGTGACATCTGCTTTGAATTTTATGTTTGAACATATTTTTTCAAGCTCTAAGTAAGACAAAAACATTAATTGTGTTCTATGTTCTTTCAAATATACTGCCTCACCAGGCTTTCGTATGGTGCTTCCCCAGGGTATTTCCACCATTGCCCCAATTTAGTTCTAAAAGAATGTAGTAGTCTCCAACATCATTACTCAAAATATCTGGTCAGTGGGATTCAGAGGCTCCACACTAACTCCAGGCCAGGATGAGACTAGAACTAAAACGATTTCAAAGTGGAATGAAAAACAGTGTGAAAACTGGATATATATCCAAACCCTTTGAGGAGAGGGGTAGAAGATACAGGCCTACTCTACAATCATCAAAATGATTTGAGATGTAATCGAATTTTATTTTAAAAGAAACTCACCATCATAAATAGGTTTGTGTTTCCAAAATAGTTTGGAAAAAGGACTTAAGGGTTCAAGCTTCTCCAGAGGAGAATTTACATATGAACTTTTCCTAATTAACTCCTTACAGTTACTTTAGCGACAAAGATCTTGCTCCGGTATTTCGTGAGCCTTTACTATTAGAAGTGAAAAGAGCAAGTGTTTAAAACTCAAGGCAATTTTCAGATCGTGTGCTATTAAATTGGTAGAAGGAGCAAGTATAGAGGCTTGACTATGGGTTTGGGGAACAAGATCTCTAATTTTCCTTTCTCTCAATTTCTTTGCTCTGAGTCAACTTAATTCATGGAGGAAACGCAGTAAAACCAGAACGATATCTGACTTCTGTTAAAATAATTAAAAACAAGAGGCCATTAGACTGAGGTGGCTTTAATGCCTTCCTATCCTACACAAGCACACAAAACCTAAGCCTATAATGCCTCAAAGTTAAGAAATTGAAACCTAAGGACAACTAATCACAAAAGACCAACTCGGCTTTTCCATATAATGCAACCATATAAGCTAGAGCTAATTAATTTCCTGGCTTTGGTTCTGGTTTAGCACTGCCCAGTTCTAAGTGATTTTTGCTCAGATAAACTCTTATTTAATATGCTTCCGTTCATCTCTTAACACTTCAAAGGGCAAATAGCGTCCAACAAAATAAATAAAATGATCACTAATATTTATGCAGCACTTACCATGGTACGGACAAATATCCCATGGGTAATACATTTATTTTCTCATATAATCCTTGCAATAAGTCCAGGAGGTAACAAATGGCAACTCTCAGCCCAGAAGCTTAAGGAACTTGTGCAAGTTGACACAGTTGTGTCTGACTGTTGAAGGAGGAGGAGTGGGAATCTGAACCCGGGAACCCTGTCTCCAAAGCCTGTTTCCTTCTACAGGAAGCCGGTAACATGACCTTGGCTCAGTCTTATCTAGGGTAGAGAGCATGCACATTCTCCTCCATGTGGTATTAGTTTGGAAATCAGGCAAGTTGCAATCATTTTGGGCACCGATATAAGGGGAGGCCTGAGGTGCTCAAAGGTGTACTAACTGACAATGTTGAGCAAAACTGGTCCAGGCAGAGTATCATTCCCGTCATTGGCTGCTTAATTCCAAATTTCCACATCAACATTTGTCCAATATTCCACATCAACAATAGTCTTATTGGGCTTTAACCCACTGAGCCACCCAAGAGCCCCAACAATGGTCTTACTGGGTAGCCAGAAAGGCCTGTGACCTACATGAGTTCTGATCCTTCCGTGAGACATCCTCCCCTCCCCCACTAACATTATTATTCTACAGCATTCCAAAAGCCCCTTCATCTAATTTTCCCACCAGGAAAATTAGATGCTAATTGTTTAGACCACGATGTATCTAGAGGTATCCTGTAACTGTAAACTTTGATCCATAATAATAATAACATCAGTAGCTAAGACACTTCATATCAAGCCTTCTACTAAGGGCCTTACAAGTAGTATCTCATTTAACCCCATGATAATTCTGTGAGGCAGACATGATTATTACGGATGAGAGAGCTGAGGCTCAAAAAAGGTAAGTAACTTGCCTGAGAGATTTTACTTATAAAGTTAACTAATTACTTGTTATTTCACATTATTTTTATATCCCTTTGCTCAAAAAAGAATACAAAGCAATTCACTCACTTGCTGACCCTTCTGTTAATTTATATAACCACACGTCTTTCATACAAGGACATTAATTCCACTTTGCAATTTCAATATACTATTAATAACTTTTAAAAACACCATTTTGGTCTAATAAATCACTACTTTGGGATGTATATGATTTGACTATGTTCTATGGAGAAGCCAGCTGAAGCAAAAAAGGAGGTGAAGTGTTTATAGAATGAAGGCCCCATTCCAATTCAATCCAATTCCAATTTCATACCAATGAGAATAGAACAGGCAGCCTTCTGCACTTTGGGGTTGATTATTTAAGCCCCCCACCAATACCCCACATCAATTGTTAGGCATGAGCTGGAATGAATAACCTCTGCTCTGAGTATGAAAATTAAATTCTGTTTTTTAATTGACTTTTCCAGGCAAATTTAATAAAATGATCAAATACAATTGAAATATCGAATTCTTCCCCAGAGCTCTCAAGTTTCTTTCTGCTATAATCCATGTTTGAGTCCCACATGAAAACCCTTAGCCTCTAAATCTGCACCATATGTGCCAAAGTAACACTCGGTCATGCACATACTCAGGGTAGAACTGAGTTTTAGAGACTGGGAACAACTGTCTCCATCCCTTCCCCATATACCCATCCCCACCCCCAGCCCCACAGAAAGGTCAGCCATTCATGTCATGGAGTTGCAGTAAAAAACCACTTTTTTTTCTTCATCCAAACATCTAAGTAACTTGCAACAATCATTTGGCTTGTACCTCACGGCCCAAAGTAAACCAAGAAATCATTTTTAACCAACATAGAACATTGCAGACTCATTGATTCTACTTCACAGGAAATTAGTCATTGATTTCTTAGGATAAATGAGTTCTGGTGAGCTACAGGGGAAACCAAGCCAAAGTGAAAATGAGGTCTCTCACTCCAACACTCATTTAGCTTGTCACTCCTACTATTAGCTTTAGCAACATCTGGGACTTCATTCATTGCTTATTTTTCTCTTACCTTCTTGTCCTATTTCTCTCACTTCTGATTTCCCCAGGACCAGATGAAGATATGAATAAGAGCCAAGCAGGAAATATGGCCGAAAAATTTAAACCAGGTCTGAAGAGCTATGGAAGGGGCTCCCAGAATATCTCACAACCAGCAGCCTTTCGTGCAAGGAGCTTTAGGAGCTCAGGAAGAAAGGCTCACTGCACTATTATATCCTTGTGCCTGAGGCCCAGCTCACCGCAAGCTGGTATTGGAAGGTTCTGTGGGCTGGGCTTCCACGCACACCTGCAACCGCCTGTGTGTTGTGAAATGCAGACGATGCCTTCTGTCCTAAAAGGTTGCCACTGCAGGCCTTGTAAGCCAGAGTTTGAGAAACCTAACCTTTGACAATCAGATCTCTTTGTAATCTCTTTGACAATCAGAAACTGAACATCATCTTGTAATTCATTTAATCACTATTCATCTGGAAAAAGAAAAAAAGGCTATTAATGACTTCTTATGTATTAAGCACTGTGATAGTAGTAGAAGCAGAGGGCATTGATATGAAGAAGGCTACAAAAGCTATGGACTTCTATAAATACATGTCCGTTCACTTCCCCCTCACCCATCTCCCAGTTTTACGAGTTTGCTTGGGGATATGGAGAGAAAGGGGTTTTATAGAGGCAGGAATGCACAGTGGTTCAGAGTAGCATCTCAAGGTCATGAAGTTTAAGTTCCAATCACAACCCTCATATATTTCAATTCAGTAACTTTGGACCAGTTTTGTAACTGCTATGTGCTTCAGTTTCCCTGTCTGTAATCCTGGGATGATAAGAATAACAGTACTTCCCTCAGAAGGTTATAGCAAGGTTTAAAAGAATTAATTTACAGAGATTTCAGGAGAGAGCCTGGCAAATAGCACAATGTAATTATTACAAATACTCCCATCATCCTCTCTGGCTGATCAGATTTCCTACATTTCATTTGGAACAAATTGTCAGTGTGTGTACAGTTCTTTTTCTTTCTTCTTCTTCTTCTTTTTTAAGACTTTGAGAGAGGGGAAGGAGAAGTAGATTTCCCACTGAGCAGGGGACCCCATGCAGGACTCAATCCCAGGAACCTGAGACTATGACCTGAGCTGAAGGCAGACGCTTAACGGACTGAGCCACCCAGGAACCCCACAGTGTGTACAGTTCTACTAAAAGATTTTGTTCTGATGAGGACAGTTGGTGTCACTCTAAACTAGCATTATGAATGTGTGTGTATAGTTCTTTTTCTTTTTTTAAGACTTTATTTACTTGAGAGCAGGAGAAGGAGAAGCAGACTTCCCACTGAGCAGCATGATGAATGACGATGGCACTTATTTTCAAGAGCGACTACGGTACCTCTAGCATTCTAAATTAGGCCTTATTAGTGGGTGAATCTAAACTCAGATGTGTTATGGTGACAAAGAATCCCTACTTAACCAAACTTTAGTCAGACTCCTCTGAGCCTTCTTCTCGACCAGGTCTTGATCTTGACGTGCTGAACCCAGTTTTAGCAGAAAATCCTGCCGGGCCAGTTTATGAAGAATCCTCCCCGCTCTCGGTCCAATCAAACTCTTCTTCCTCCACCTTTGATTTCCAACCAAGTTTGATTTCTAATCCACCCCCACTTACTATCTAAATAAGTTCCTCATTAAGTTGCCATCCTCTCCCTCCTGCTGTCTACAGGCTAGAAATCCCCACTCACTCCAATTTATGTGCGGAGTTGAGTTCAATATCCCTTTCCAACAGCAACGGTCTTGGGTCCTATCCCAATGGTCTTGCATACAGTCTTCCTTACCATTTTCCAGAAGTGCTAGGATAATTTATCTTTAACAATGGAAATAAGAAAATATGACTATTATTGAAATATGATTCAATCTCTACTCAACATACACCAATGGGAAAAATATTAAATAGACTGGAAGAGTTTGTGATGCTTAGAGACAGACTGCCTTATGATAGTAGCATGATGAAGGTGAAGAGGGGCAGATTATGAAAACAAGTATAGAAACTTAGATTACTTCCCAGGAATCAACTGTAGATGTTTTTCCCATCTAAAATAAAAGATAATTACTTGTGTTAACCCTCAAACTGATTTTCTGATACTGCTGGTAGTAAGTTATAACATTTTAAGGCACACAGCAGCATGCCTGATGGCAGGATTAAACTGGGGGAAAAACTGGCTGCAAGTTAGATCATTTACCAAGAAATAAAATGTCAAAAATAATTTGATACTTTAGAAAGAAAAAATAAATTTAACAGATGGGATTTAAAATGATTAAATTTGAGCTCAAGTTGAATATACTCTGAAGAGAGGAAGGAATTGAAAAGTAGTTATGATAGTTGTATTTTTCTATGTGAACACAGTTTTCAAAATATATTAGTCTTCAGAAATCTTAAATTGGAGATGAGGGGACGCCTGGGTGGCTCAGTTGGTTGGGCGGCTGCCTTCGGCTCGGGTCGTGGTGCCAGCGTCCTGGGATCGAGTCCCGCGTCGGGCTCCTTGCTTGGCGGGGAGCCTGCTTCTCCCTCTGCCTCTGCCTGCCATTCTGTCCGCCTGTGCTCGCTCTCTCTCCCTCTCTCTCTGACAGGTGAATAAAATTTAAAAAAAAAAAAAAAAAAAAAAAAGAGCCCCAAAGCTTGCTGCACTTGACCCTGTAGCAGTAAGGTGACCATAAGGACCAGTGTTAGGTGGTTTGAGTTCACCTGAATGCTTACAAAGAAAAAAAACACAGGCTCAAGTCCATTAACTGTGGGCTAAAAAAATTAAAAAAATTGGAGATGAGAAAGAGGTGAGAAGAAATATTGATGAGCAGAGAAAATAATGCATACTTACAGTAGTCATCATAAATGATATTTTACGTTCCTAGAGGTAAATCACAATTTTCCTGAAGTACTTATAAATAGTAAAAAGTTTGATTTTAAGTCCAAATTTTAGATTTCTCCATCTTTCAAAGCCATCTATTAGATCAGCCACTCATTTATGAGACTAAATTCTACCTCCCTTTAGAATTACTGCAAATTAAAAATCTTTCCCTAATACTCAAAAAAATTTACCCCTAGGATTCCTATCACTGTCGCTTCATGGGAAGAAACCAGTCGAAACCTCCCCCTGTATTCCCAGAAAAAGGTTTGATACTGTAATTTATCTATCTTTCATTAGCAAGAAAAAACTAATAGAGAAGGGGCTGCATGATGAAAGTGAGTGAGGCCTTTAAGGAAAAACTGCCAAGGCCAGAGTCCATTAAGAATTCACCTTGATGTGGTCCATAAATGCAATGGAAAATTCCTCAGCTGTCACAAAGGAGGAGTACCCACCATTTGCATCAACATGGATGGAACTGGAGGGAATTAGGCTAAGTGAAATAAGTTAACCAGAGGGGGCACCTGGGTGGCTCAGTGGGTTAAGCCTCTGCCTTCAGCTCAGGTCATGATCTCAGGGGCCTGGGATCGAGCCCCGCATCGGGCTCTCTGCTCGGCAGTGAGCCTGCTTCCTCCTCTCTCTGCCTGCCTCTCTGCCTACTTGTGATATCTCTCTCTGCCAAAAAAAAAAAAAAAATCTTTAAAAAAAAAAAAAAGTTAACCAGAGAAAGACGATCATCTTACAGTTTCACTCATATGTGGACCATAAGGAATAGCGTGTAGGATCATAGGGGAAAGAAGGGAAAGCTGAATGGGGAGAAATCAGAGACAGAGATGAACCATCAGAGACTATGGACTCCAGAATACAAACTGAGGGTTTCAGAGGGGAGGGATGGGGGGGGGGGTGCGGTACCCAGGTGATGGGTATTGAGGAGGGCACATGCTGTGATGAGCACTGGGTGTTACATGCAACTAATGAATCACTGAACACTACACCAAAAACTAATAATGTATCATACAGTGGCTAACTGAACATAATAATAATAAAAACAAAGAATTCACCTTGAAGGTCAATGAAAAGCTCAGGTTCTAGCCCTGCTCTGTTCCTAATTAGCACTATAACTTACTGAGCTCAGTTTGCTCACGTGTAATGTGTACGGATGGTGATTTCTAAGTACCCCACTAGCTCTAAAACTCTTGATTTATAATGAGTAAGCACCATAGTAAGAGATTTGGTCCCAAACATTTCAGACTTCTAGGTTTCTAAATCTAGCTTGAATGCTTCTTTTATTCATTCAATTTTTCAATCCCCCCAAAAGAAGAAAAAAGTTGTCTGCATCTAAATTATAAAAAAACGCTAAGGCTTTTCGAGAAAGGGAAACAAATGATGCCATTATTCATCCCCAAAGTACTTTGAAAATGAGATGATATATGCACTATAAATATAATCATTTGCAAAATTGCTTATATTATGCAAATCATTTTTAAGGACTTAAATTGATCTAAATTTTAATTGTTCTTCCTTTTTTTTTTCTTTCTACCTAGTTGCAATGTAATATTGTAAATTATTTTCAAGAAAAGATTTTCTCATACCCATGGTGTGAGGTAATTTATTGAACATGTAGGTATTGTTCTAGGTGCTGAAGCATGCAGCGAACTACAAAGACCCTGTTCTCATGAAGCATACCTTCCATCAGAATTGTCCTGTTTAATAGTATTCATGATTGGAGAAAAGTATGAAGAAGAAAATAAATACCACCTATGTTAGAATGTTTGAGGTCCCATTTTTTTCAAGCATTTTTTTTTTCCAAGAAAGATTGCAGCAATTTGCAGTCCCAATTACCATGTAGTTTTTATGTCACAAACACTTATTTAGAGTTTATTACGGGCCAGGTCCTGTTCCAAGTGATTTTATAATATTAAGCCATGTAATTCTCATAGAAGCCCTAGGTAATAATAGTCCCTACCTCAGATACAGGATTTTAAGTTGGTAGATTTTTATTTTCAACATTTTAAAGATATCATTCCATTATCTTCTGACTTCTATTGTTGCAGAAAAGTCAGTCCTTGTTCTTACTGTAGTTTTCCTGAACGTAACTCCCCGCCCCCCTTCCAGCTACTTTTAAGATTTTTCTCTTTATCTTTGTTTTATAGCATTTTCTAGGTGTCTAATTTTTTTTAAATTGAGTTCCTTCTTGGTGATCTGGCAACAAGTGAGGGCTGGACACAAATTTGGGGTCATGCGCATATGGAACAGAGTATAAATAGATAACTTTATCGAGTGACAGCAAAAGACGAAACAAGAGAAGATATAGCATCCTGAGTAACCCTAAGTATAAAGATGAAAAATGGGCCAGAGAAAGAGCAGCGACAGGAGTAAAATAGAAACCAAGAGTAGAGGTCACAATCATGAAGAGGACCTATCAAGGATAGTAGTGAGCAGTGGTAAATGGAATAGGCAAGAATAAAGACTGGAAATGGGTCACCGGATGTAGCAATTTTTTTTTTTTTTCTCTAGAGAACACATTTGTTTTGTTTTTAGGGCAGAGGTAGAAGTAGAAGCCAGATTTTTATGTATTTGCCTTACACTGTTTCAGATTCAGACTCATATATATATATATATATATTTTTTTTTTTCTTTTAGAAAGAGAGATCACAAGTAGGCAGAGAGGCAGGCAGAGAGATAGGGGGAAGCAGGCTCTCTGCTGAGCAGAGAGCCCGATGTGGGGCTTGATCCCAGGACCCTAAGATCATGACCTGAGCTGAAGGCAGAGGCTTAACCCACTGAGCCACCCAGGTGCCCCTTCAGACTCATATATTTTTATTTTATCTTGAATGTATATTTAAGAGAGAATAAAATTTTTCTGAATATACCTTGGGAATTTCTAGCTACCATTTTTAAAAAGTGGTTAGCCAAATATTACTACTACAAACAAAGGACATGTCAACCACAGATATGGATATATTTTCTATTCAGGTCAAGTGAAGTCTTGTTGATAGGTCCTCAGAGTTCTGGTAGAGCCAGGGCACCCTCCCAACAAATAGAAGGATGATTTGGGAAGGACTGTATTGGCCAGTAAATTATATCCTTGACATTTTCTCTCCCTTCCTGGTGTCCACTTGTTTTCATTATCATACCTCCAAGGCTTCCCCCAATATCACTTAGGTTTTTTGTCCTTTACTATTTCCCAAGACCTGACAAGGCTGGTCCCATGCTCTCTAATTTTCTATTTCCTCTAATAGACTTTTGTCCTCATTCATCATTGCATTGCTTCTAGTAGGGGGAAATACTGAAAATAAATACCTGGCAATAGGAAAATCAAGAAGTTAGCTTAGCCATGTAATGAAATACTATGAGGTTATTTTTAGACATACTTAATAATATGGAAAAAAGTCAATATACTAAGTGAAAAATATGTCTGATCTGCATTCTGGTTCATAAAATAAGGATATACTTGCAGAAATAATATTTGCAGCTGGATTTACCTGAAAATAACAAATGACCATGAGCAAAATGTTAAGTAGTTTGGGCTAGGGAGTCCCACATTATTCCAAAATAGACAACGATTTAAACAATATGCTGTAGTACTGGGCTACCAAAGAGCTGTATATGAGTCACTCTTAATTTCTATGTTAAGTGATTTATAGAGAATGTCATATCCCACTGCAAAGTTTGACTTCTCCATTAGATTAAAAAAAAAAAAATCACACTGGCATCTTTCCTTAGTTTAGTAGCTCTTCCGACAAAGACAAAATGGGAGCCTATTGAGTCGGTGTTCATTACCATTTATGGGCTGTACTCTTAGTTAATTAATGTGGTTTCATTTTATGCCACTAAAATAAAACCTCTGGAACATCTGTTTTAATGTTGTTTTAGAATTTCTGATTTAGATGGAAAACTGAAGATATATTCACGTTTCATTTAAAAAAGAAAAAGATAACACAAAACATTTCCTTATTAAGAGGACTATAATTAAATTAATTTGATAACAAGGCGACTAAGACAGCCAAAGCATTTCAAGTAGAGAATTCAAGCTATTCACAATATTACTTGTGAAAAATTACTTATTTAAAAAAAGAACCTGAAACATTGATTTTTCCTGTATATAGAAGGTTTGTGTCTCTATCAAGACACTGTCAGACTTCGTTTTCCTCTAATTCATATAGTGTTTTATGAATATATCCCATCGGCCCTTTAATATCCCTGAGGGTCAAGGAGAAGAATTTTCTTCATTTAACACATAGAAAATCTAGCACAAGAGATCGACTCAATTATTTTAGAAGATTGAATAATTCATTGGGAAAATGGAAATAGAATGTAACTCACACTCTTTTCTCCTTTACATAAAAGTTATAGTTTTGGCTTGTTATATACATATAGGCACAAAACTGATCTCATAAGTCACCACATTATAATTATAACTACTAACAAAGTACTCAACACAGCCTTTTTTTTATTAGTGTCAAAATCCTGATATGTAGTCATCTACAAATATGCATATACATACGCATACATAATCTACTAAATTCATACACATACACTCTGTATTATATTAGCATCATTTTATAGATGGAGAGAACAGAGGGCTTAAATACCATTCCGGGATATAAAGCAAGTCTTAGCTGAAAAACAAATACAAGTCAAGTATTTGAATGGCTATCTTTCTCAATGCTATTGTGTGTGTGCAGTGTGCAGAAGAAACAATTTGTAAACAGAAGGAAGATCTTTGCTGTCTGGATGATATGTGATGAATGGTAGGATTCTTGATTGGCTAGACAGTATTTATTCTCTGCCTGAATTTAACAAAACAAAGTACAATCAGTAAGTTTCTCTCCTTTGAATTAAGAAAAAAACACTGGGCAAGTTCAGGGGAATGTATGGTTTTGTATTAGTCCATCTGTGTGTCTATCATTCATTCATTCATTCATTCATTCATTTGATGACGTGTCAACTCCTATTTTCTGCCAGGCCACTTATGGTACTTGATGATCAGATCAGAGCTTATCATTATGCAGCTTATGTAGTGGGAAAGATGATTAAGGAATTTTAGTTAATTTCAGTGCAATATTACTGAACACAGAGATGATCCAACCCCAATGAATGTGATCTTAGGTTGCATTTAAGAACAGTACCTAGGGGGCGTCTGGGTGGCTCAGTCAGTTACAAATTGGAGTATTGACTTCCACTCAGGTCATGATCTCAGAATTGTGAGATGGAGTCCCGCAACAGGCTCTGGGCTAGGCATGCTTGCCTCAGATTCTTCCTCCCTCTCTCCCTCTGTCCCACCCCCCTCTCTAAAATGAAAAACAACAACAACAACAAAAAACCCAGCATCTAGAATAATAGTGTATTTAATTCTAATCTGCACTATTTAGATTATAACCAGAGTTTGGATGTTCCATTCTAAAAACCATATGACAAACTGGAACACATTTCATGAAGCTGAACATAAAGGTTAAAACACTAAAAACTGTGTCATATGTGCAATAGTTGAAAGAACTCAAGGGCAAGTTTAGGGAACAAATTACTTATAGAGGACATGATAGCTGTCAAACATCGAAAGGACTGATGCATAAAAAGAATTACATCTGTTCTTTCTTGTTTTAAGAAACTAAATGATAATAAATGGCTGAAAGCTGTGGATAGGTATAGTTCAGTTTTTATAAAAGAAATCATATTTTAATCATCAGACATGCTAAAGATAGAGTGGTTTGCCTCAGGAGTTAGATGTATCCAAGCAGAGGCTGAAAAACTACTTTGCTGGTATGCTGCTGAAGAGCCATAATTACCCGATGGATGGCTGACCCAGGTGACCTTATTATTCCTTCCAAACGTGAAAGTCTATTAATCCAAGAAGCAAATTAGGGTGTATCAGGACAACAATTTCTTTAGTGTTTCAAAGTGTTTGATTCTATCCAAAGACTTACTTTCTGAATGATCTCAATCAATGTTGCCATTCAGAGAAAGAGCTTAAATTTATTCTATGCTCTGGTTTATACTATCTTGTTGCGTTCCTTGTGACTCACTGAATTAGTTACCTAGGGCTGTTATTAACCAAGTACTGTGGACTGGTTGGCTTAGCACAACAGAAATTGATTGTCTCATAGTCCTGGAGGCCACAAGTCCAAAATCAAGGTATCGGCAAGGCCATGCTCCCCCTCAAGATGCTGGGCTAGGGTCTGTTCCAGGCCTCTCTCCTAGCTTCTGGTAGAGACTTGGCTGGTGACAGCATAGTTCCAATCTTCATGTGGTTTTTCTCCTTGTATGTTTGTCTCTGTTTCCAAATTTCCCGCTTTTTTTTTTATAAGATTTTATTTATTTATTTGAGAGAGCCTGAGTGTGGGGGGGGAGAGGGAGGAGGGAGAGAGAAGAGGAGGGAGAGAATCTCAAGCAGACTCCACACGGAGCATGAGCCCCATGTAGGGCTCAGTCCCATGACCCTGAGACCAGGACCAGAGGCAAGACCGAGAGTCAGACACTTTAACCAACTGAGCCACCCAGCTGCCCCCAGATTTCCCTCTCTTTTTAAGGACAGCAGTCATGTTGGATTATGTTGGGTTATGGGCCCACCCCTTTTCAGTATGACCTCCTCTTAACTAATTACATCTGCAATAACCTTATTTCCAAATATAGTCATATTCCAAGGCACTGGGTTAGGACTTCAACATGTGAATTTTGGAGGGACAAAATTCAGCTCACAATGCTTACACAGCACCATCTTTCACAAACTAACTTCCTAAAGCTATGATTAAGGAAGCTCCAAAGGAGTTGACCATCAGGTAAGTCACCATTACAGCTAGGAGTCCCTTGATTGTGATGGCCCAGCCAGTGCAATCGCCATGGAACCAGGGCCAGCCACATATTAGACACGTCACTTACCTCCTCTGTATACAGTTTTCTCTACAAGTTGCTATTATACACTTACATGACAGAATTTTTGTCAGTGAAACACAATGATGTGCATGAACTTTGTAAATGTAAAGCACTTTGTAGAAGTCTGAGAAAGAGGCTAGGAGGAGCTTATCTAACTTTGCCTGGGTTGTTTAAAAATATCAGTAAGAAGAATGTGACTCAACAGAACCCAGATGAAAGATTAGCCCCATGTGTGCAGTCTGGTAAATGAAAACTTATATATGTGCATATATATATATATATGTGTGTGTGTGTGTGTGTGTGTGTGTGTGTGTGTGTGTGTGTATGTATATGTATATATATGTGTATATATATATTTACTACTTTCAAGTATATATATATACACACACACATACATATATATACACACACACACATATATATATATATACTTGAAAGTAGTAAATCACTTTCCCTCCCCATATAAATGACACCACTTTTATAAGAGTAAAATTCAAAAAAATCTGGGCTAGCCAGCACACTCCTCTGACAATTTAGGATCAAAACAAACATTTAGTAAAAAATCCAAGAAGCTGTGGAAGACTTAACCATTCCTATTGCCATCACTAAAGCATCCAGACTTGAACATTTTTTATTTGTATAACTAATAAAGTCAAACTACTGCCAACTGGAGAGCTGGCCAATCATGACCGTAAGCTCTACCTGACCACAAGCGCCCCTGGCATGAGGTAGCACAGGAGTCTAGGCTCGGAAATCAGTCCTGGGCTCCACTTATAAGTACCCGACTTTGGACAACTTTTTGAGGTTCTGTCTCCTTGTCTGTCTTATAGAAACACTTATCAGCTGTCTCACCCACAATAACAACTGCTATGATACTGGTGAGCTGAAGCAAGGGAAATATGTAAGAAATAAGAAGAAATTCAGTGGCTTATCAAGGTCACACAATGAGTGTCTATGAGTGAGTGTGGAGGGGACAGGGCTGAGTTTGAAATCAGCTCATTTGATTTTGAGCCCATTGTACTTTTGCTTACGTGTGTGTTTGTGTGTGTCCTTTCTTAGAGCTGAAAAGTCTTAATACAGTTTTTAACTGAGGGCAGGGAGGCTATTTCAATGCAAGACTGAATCCACTATTCACTTCCACCCAACCTGTCTAGGGCCTAACTTCCGGTTTTCTACCCGTAGGACTGACTGGAATTCAGCAGCAGGGAGGACTTCTTTCCAGAGTCTGAAGTGGCGAAATCACCGCTCCCACAGCGGATCCAAATGGCCTTCAGGAACCATGAAGACATACTTGTTCTAAAGGAAGGCCTCACTGTCTGAGCTGCACACGTTCAGCTCTACATGACCCGGAGCCCCGCAAGCTCATCTGACCGTAAAATCAATACACTGATGACTGACCTAACCCACCCCATCCATCAAACAAATGAACAAACAAACAAAAAGAAAAAGGTAGTGAGAGAAGACTTTAGAGGCACACACGTGTAAAGACAAAAGCAGTTCTAAAGGCAAAAATCTTTGCAGAAAGCACCGATTCCAGAGGAAAACATCTTTTCATTAAACTCTTAAACGTTCTCCAATGTTTCCAATGTTCCTTTTTAATTAGAAACATGATCTTTGGGGGATGCCTGGGTGGCTCAGTGGGTTAAGCTGCTGCCTTCGGCTCAGGTCATGATCCCAGGTCCTGGGTTCGAGCCCCGCATCGGGCTTTCTGCTCAGCAGGGAGCCTGCTTCCTCCCCTCTCTCTCTCTGCCTGCCTCTCTGCCTACTTGTGATTTCTCTCTGTCAAATAAATAAATAAAAATCTTAAAAAAAAAAAAGAAACATGATCTTTGGACTCTTCCAGTGGAATTGCTCTTTGATTGTCTCCTTTTTTGCCTGTGCAGGGCTCTGACCTTAGCTCAGGCCCAAATTACCTGCTGGCTGGATTTTTACAACAGTCACCTAACTGGTCTGCCTGTTCACCCTGCTTTCCCTTGCAGAGTACTCTGTTCATCTTCTCTAGATTAATCCACCTAGTGCTCCTAGTGCAGATTGCTTTTCCCACATTAGGTCCTATTATTTTCTTGCATTTGCCACTGGAACATCCTCCCGTGATTTCGTTCCTGTTCCTCCCACTACTTGGAAATTAAATTCCCCTCATTAGTCCAATCTCATGTTTAAGATAAACACGCCAGTGCACACGATCATTTCCTTTTCAAAATGTGGACTGCAGCTGTTGTAAGTATCTCTCATTTTGGTAGTATTTATTCTCTAATTGGCTCATGTTTTATAATTTTGTTTCCAGAGTGATACCCGCCAAAAAAACCCCCTTTTGTTTTTCTTCTCTTGTGCAATCAGCTCCAGACCCGAGTTCTCAATAACGACCTCCTAAGAGCTGAAGATCAGACAACTGCATTTCTTCCTAGGCAAGTAACCATAATAAACCTTTTGGTAAAATCTGATTGTAGAAGTGTAAATGAAGAAGAAAACGAGTGTGAAACTTGTCTAGCCACATGTCACATCCTGTCAAGAAAGGCTATGCAGAAAAATTAAAAGAACATGCTTTGACTCTTGGCCTCTGATAAGGCCTATTTGTCCTGTTTCAGTGGACCGAGTGGCAGGCTCAAGTCCCTGTGTTACTGACATTTGGGCCCAAAACTGCTCTGTCTGGTCTGTAGCTGCTCAGTAATGAGTTGATGAGTGTGAACAGATGGCAGAAAGCAAAGCGTTCCGTGGAGTTCACCAGAAGTGTCCAGAGTCTTCAAACCCAATTTAGAGGAAGAAGCACAGGAAGAGGACTTCAGTTGCTTTCAAACTGTGGTGGGTTGTTTGTCCCCACCACTCCCTGCCCCGGCCCCCCAGGTTGGGTTACTGCTTAACGCTCTTGCTCAGCCAGGAAATGCTAAGGTTCTAGCTCAGTAGGGAGGAAATACATCTGATGCTAAAACACAGACTTACTTGAAAAAGTCTTTGTAAGTTATTATATGAATAAGCAGAGTCTGATGGGTAATGTGCTGCGTTCCAGTTTTAAATTCAATGCAGTGGTGTGGAATCTACCTCCTTTGAGATCTGACAGACTTTTATCTGCAAAGGATCTTAAGAAAGGCCCGCTGCAAGCTCCATTTCCTTCTAGTCGGGTGGACGTCAGAAAAATTACCCATCTGTCCATCCTTCCCTCCATCTATCCAACCTCTCTCAGCCCAGTATCTGCAGTAACAGGATAGGAATTTTACTCAGGCCTACCCTTCAAACAAGGAAAAAGAGAAAGAGACAGAGAGACAGCAAAATCAAGGGAGCAAGCAGATCGAAGCCATGGTGCAAGCATCCGTGAGATTCAGGAAGTACCAGCGCCGAGTCCCCTCATCCTAGGCAAAGGGAGGAGAGCTTTATCTGTGATACTTACCCTACAGGAGATACCAGCTTTGCTGTCTCAGTGGTCCCCCCTTCTGGCTATCACTCAAGGGAGTTCTTCTACACAAGTGGTTGTACTTTGGCATGAATCTCCACACACCCCCAGTAACAGTGGGAATCCTGTATCTGAGAAAATGAGGTAAAGTATTAACATGTGTCTACACTTAATTTCTGTCAGACATAGGCTTTCAAGCAGGGGGTGGAAGTGGGAAGTGAGGAGTTATGAGCTAGAGAGGAATTCTGATATCCTTCTCCAGCTGTAAAAATCAGGTGTTATGGCTAAATATACCCCATGATTCCGACCCAAATATGTTTCCAAAATTCCTTGGCCTGGCACACGAGGTTATTCAAAAATCAGATGAAATCTGACTTTTCTGCCTTCTTGCTTTTTCTCCTCCTACACTCACTTTTTACTGTGCCCAAACAAGCTTTATTTCTTTAAACTTCTTTTCCTTCTCATGGCACCCCCACTCCTCTTTTCTGCCTGTGCAAGCATTTTTGGCATTCCTTAAGCCTCCCCAGATGGCCCTCCTGTCCAGGGAGGGTTGAGAACTGCTGGCCTATCCAAGGCCCAAATCAGATCCTGCTTTATCCATGATACCTGCCTGGGTTCTTCTGGGATCCAGGCCTGTCTGCCAATCCCACCTCAGCCACACTTTAGGTCAGTCCTCTGGCCTATGATAAGGGATTTCCTGTCATTTCACGTCATGGGTTATTAGCACTTTCACTGTTCTTTCCCTTCCTTAAATGTCTGTGTATCTTCATCCCCCAATTAGAGGTGGAAACAGAGTTGAATCCCGCTGTGACTTCCATTTAGTGAGGAGTCAATAAGTATTTTTGATTGCCTGAAAGGGGTCAAAGGGACTGAAGCAGAGTCAAACACGATTTTATCCATGACATCCTGAGCTTAGTGGGAAAGACGCACACCCCACAGGGTTGTGGGTATAGCTGTCAGGGTCTGCGTCCTTGTGTCAAGTTGAATACAAGCCAAGGTCTAGGAAATTTGGCAGTTTCTCAATCAGTCTCAAATTGGACGAGGCAAGAATCTGTGTTAGGTAAACCTGGGTGTCACTTCTAGTATGTACCTTAGTTATTCTGAGTCCTGAACTCTGTAGGAACATTGCAACAATCTGAGAGAGTTCAAGTGAAGTATGAATGTCACTGTCATCCGAGACTCAAAACCTGATGAAAGATAAGTGCTAGGTCCCACTGTAAACAAAGGTGAGAATTGCCAGATCTTTTGGCGATTTGCACCCCATTCTCCAGAAAAAAAGGCAGACAAACCAGTGGTGCAAGACCATTCTAATTGGATGAGCATGTGTTCTCGTGCAAACCACTTGGAGCGGAGCCAAGTATTAGAGAGTATATCTGAGGGAAGTACCGTTTAAGAAAGGGCATCTTTGTTATACTTCTACTTCTGGGAAATGTAATCATTAAAGACACAGTCTCTAGGCTCTCATCAGGGCAGAAGAAATTGATTAAAAAAAAAAATCTTTTCATAATGGACAGCTGGTAGCCACAAGTCAGAAAAAATAAAATACAGTCTTCTTTAAAGACAAATGAAAGTAAAAATCAATAATCTCTAGACCACGAACTCCCTGCTTGTACCTTCCTTCGACGCTCAGCTACAGGACATAGTAGCTATATCCTAGAGAATGAGACTTCTGAGAATGCCACTGGTCTCTGAGAACCTTTCAAGCTCTAAGGCTGCCTTTGTTCTTCCCTTTGTGTGAAATTCTTTGAGTTTGGCCAGTACCATGATTTCATTCATATTTAAAAGATCATCTGTAGCTTTTTCTCCATTTCACTGGTCTCTGTTTCTTCACAGCCTGCCCTGCACTGACTGTTCTTTTGCTACATACTTACCAAAACAGCAAGAGCTCAAATATCACATAGGTTCTTTCTCTCTTTTCTCCTTCCTTCCTTCCTCCCTCCCTTTCTTTCTTCTTTCTCCTTCCTTTCTTCCTCCCTCCCTCTCCCTCCCTCCCTTTCTCTTTCTTTCTTTCCCTTTCCCCCTTCCTCCCTTCCCTCCTTCCTTCCTTTCCTCCCTCCCTTTTCCCATTTAATCACTCAACAAACACTGTGAAATGGAAATTTTGTGCTTTCAGATTAGCAGAACAGAGTCGGAGAGCAAAGGTTTGTATAACATATTGGTACACTGAAAATTTCCAGGCCTGTTCTTTGCTGAGACCAGAGAAAATAAACATTTTATTCCTGTTTGACAGATCTTTCTCTCTACAACCCCCGAAAATCTCTGTAATGATTCAGGTGTGGTAGGGACCTGATGAACAATATTTTCTGAACACAGTAAAATGCATGAACTTCTGCTACATGCCCACTCACAGGTACATGGGGTGATGTTTATAGACTGAAAGGAATGAATGAATACTTCCAAATGAGAGGTTTCACTATATAACAATAATTCGCTGGAAAGCCTCAAAGGTGTCCATGAAAGCAACAATGTAATACTTAACAATATTACAAAGAATCATCAGGTGATTCTGTCAAGAAAAATAGACTTTGTCCAAGCCTGTGGCAGCTGTGTAGGTACATGTCAGGGCCTTTGTATAGGCTGCCCCTCTGTGGGGAACACATTTCACAAAGTTAGTTTCTGCTCTATCTATCAGGCTTCAGATTAAATGCCACAAACCCAGAGAAGCCCTCCTGAACTCCCTATGTATAGTAAATGAGTCTTTGTCCTTGCTTCTCTCAGATTCATATTAATTTCCTTCATAAAAGGAATGTATGGCATTTTAAATTGTGTTATCTTGTATGTACTTTTGGCAGCCATTCCATGAGAACATCGGGTCAACAAAGAAAGGGTCCATGTCTCCATAGTCTTTCCAGTGCCAGCCTAGTGCTGACTTAGCGCAGACCCTTAAGAAAAAAGCTAATGATTTGTACTTATATGAAGAACAAATTTAGTTCTTCTTAAGACACAGATCTGTTTCTCATTTGCTGCTATGCCCAAGACACAAGTTGCTGTAAGTTGACTGTGGTATTTGTCCAGTTACGGATTATGAAATCAGGTTGGGTCTTAGCCATCTGGATCCTACTGAAAGATTACATTTTACCTCTGACCTATGGTCTGTCTAACTCAAAGTCTTCTTCTGGTTGTAAGGTGTTGGTGGTGATCAAGGCCCCACCCGTTTACAGCCTTCATTCCTGCACTAACACACACATACACACATAGTTTTCATGTAGACCAAACAAGATTGTGGGAAATAGTCTTTAGTAACCTCAGAGATGGATGGCCATACAACTGCCATGACTTTCAAGATTTCCTTGACGCCCAAGTAAAAGTATGTAGACCCCTCCCACTAATTTATACTGGGAGCTTCACTCTTGAGGGTTCTCCAGTGGGAACCTAAGGACCAAGGAAACCTCTCTATTAATTCTCTGCAAAGAAGGGTAGATGTGCAGCATGAATTGCTTTCCTGCAAAAATGATAACGGAAAAATAATTACATGATGGTGGGAGAGTTACTATATTATCATTTATTTTTCTGTGGCTTAAGGAGAAGAGTCCTTGCTTGTTAGAATGTCACACAAAACAAAGACCACAGGTTTAAGTCAAAACTTTAGCAAAATTAAAGTTTAGAAAGTGCTTCTCTTCTCTGTAGAATATGATACATCAAGTATCTGTTCTTTCTTCAGAAGTCATCTGTAAAATGAATTACAAAATCACTTGTATTACCTTGTCTCCATGAATTTTCAGGTTTGAATGGACAATTTAACCAGAAGAGCTTCATCTTCTGGAAAAATATTACTGCGATTTCTTTCTTGTTTCTCAGACTTTTCATGAAGATATAGGTAGAATGGATTTGGGACTATTGTTTTACTAGAATGTTACTTGAATGCCAGAATCTGTTTTTTGTTGGTAAGGAAATGAATGAATCTCTCAGTGAGTTCTTAAAAGAGTGTGAGTACCTGACTACCAACATGTTCATCATTTAAATAAATATTCATTTGATAATATGAATAGTTCCTTGAAAGGTCTAGAAGGTTCTGCCATTATCTTTTGAGTATACCCCAAGACACATCTGTATTTTACTTGGAGAAATAAAAATGTAATCATTGTATGGGGATTTCCGCGAGCCACTAAACAGTAGACTTTGGACCAGATAGGTGTGACTTTGCATTTTGATTCTACCACTTGTCCTCTCTTAACCTTATTTTCCTCATTTGTAAAATGGCAATGATAACATAGGATTAGTGGAGATTAGTTAAGATAATGAGCACAAAATATTTAGAATACTTATAGATGCTGATTGGAAATATGTTATTATTAGATCACATAAAAAACAAGCAAAAAGGAGCATCTAGGTGGCTCAGTCAGTTAAGCATCTGCCTTCGGATCAGATCATGATCCTGGAGTCCTAGGATTGAACCCCACATTGGGCTCCTTGCTCGGCTGGGCGCCTGCTTCTCCTTCTCCCTGCTTGTGCTCTCTAATAAATAACATCTTTAAAAAGAGCAAAAAAAACCCCACAATTCTATGTAGAATAACATAATTTGTGAATTCTTGCTGACAGACTAACTTATTTCCTCAAACTAATCATCAGCAATGGAGAACCAACAGGAATAATCAACACTATTTTGGAGTCATGCTGTCCCAACAGAACTTTCTATGATAGGGAAATGTTCTATAACTGTGCTGTCCAATATGGTAGCCACTATAGCTATATGTGGCTACTGTACCCCTGAAATGTGGCTGTTATAGCTCAAGAATGGAGTTTTAGTGTAATTTAAAATAATTAAATTTCAATTTTACATATCTGGATGTGGCTACTGTACTGGACAGTGCTGTTCCAGTGAACTAAGGAGCTCAGGTTAGACCTATATATATCAAAGTCAGCATTCACAATTAAGAAGATGAATGACAGCATTATACATGTAACTTATGACTCACCAATTTATCTTATCACAAATCTCACTGTAATACATATTAGAAAGTAAAGTTCTTTTCTTGATGAGTCTACTTCTTGACCTCTCTTTACACCCTTCACTCCTACGTTAGATGAAGAAGGCAGAAATCTCATTTGAGTTAAGAGGGGCCAGCTGATTTGATAGGACTGTCTAAAATGGGGCTGATAAAATTTTCCTTATCCAAAAAGATGAGAGTGAATATTAGGAAGACCCCACTCTCCCTTTTATCCCTTGTTCAGAAGGTATCTGTATTCAAATATAAATGTATGCTCACACGCACATCTGAAGGGCCATTGATGTCTCTAAGAATTGTGACTGAACTGATACGTTTTTTAAAGCCCTATCAGGAAACCGGGTGTGCTGGGTCAGTGGGTGATATATATAACCAAAGGAATGAGGGGACAGCAAAATGTATCAAGATGCAAAATAGGAGAGAAAGCTCTTAAAGCAAAAGTAAGATGGAAAGATAATGGGTAGAGAGTCAAATGGTAATAAGGGCGGAAGCGGAACTGCCACTGGGGTCAAAGCACCTGCCAGCGGCAGGAGAAGGAGAACATCCCAACTTCGGGCAGGGAGGAACCCCGAGCTGAGCTCCAGTCTGAGACCGCTTCCCCTAAGACCAACTGGCAATTTGTGGACAACTTTCAGACCCCATTTCTCTGACTCTGTGGATGGGGTGGTGTTGACCTTTCTTCTGCCTTGAGGAACTCTGTTCCTATAGTTTCTAGTACCACTGATGTCTTCTTATATGCTTGGTGGTGGCTTCATGATCCTCACAACTGACATTTTACTGCTCGGCTCCACAGGGCACCATACACAATGTAGACCTCATAAATGTGTCAACAGATGACAACAACTCTGGATGAAGGCGGTAAAACTGTTCTCTAATTCACACAAAGGCATCCTGTGGCCTAGACGTTCCCTAATTTGGCCCCAAGGAAGGCAATAATACTTCCCTTAGGTGCCACCCTGGGCCCTTTGTTGTTTTGTTTTGTTTTCTTTCTTTCTTAGATTTTATTTATTTAAGAGAGAGCAAGAGTGAGAGCACTAGCTGGGGGATAGGCAGAGTGAGAGCAGACTCCCCACTGAGCAGGGAGCCCAGTGGGGGACTCAATCCCAGGACCCTGGGATCATGACCTGAGCTGAAAGCAGGTGCTTAACCAACTGAGCCACCCAGGCGCCCATCTTTGTTGTTTTCATTTTTAATTAGCTACTGATAACCTCCTTCATACACATTGTTTCAACCACCACTTACATGCCATCTATATGGCTCTTGCATCACTCTATTACCCAAAGCCCAGATTTCTCTCCTGAGCCCTAGATTCATATCTAATTGGGTCTTAAACAGTTCTATTCCGATGTTTCAGTGTCATCAAAAACACAACATATTAAAAGAATTGATCCCCAATCCCAATTAACACCACCACCATCCACCTAGTAACTCAAGCCAGCATGTGAGAAGTATCTCTATCTCACTCACTCCCCACATAACTTCAATTTATGAATCCTGGAGATTCTGCCACTATTAACCCCTTCTGTGTACATGCCTGTTACCTCCTTACTGCAGCTGCTTGGGACCTCTCCACACTCCCCTCTAGTAGCCGCCATCTTTCCTTCAATGTGGTCCATTCCACCCCCCACATAGCTTCCAGTGGGATCTTTCTAAATTGCATATATTATTATGTCATCTCTTGCTAAAGCTACTTCAGTTTTCATGCCTTGTTAATATGAGTCACAATAAAGTCTGAATTTCCAATGGTGGCATACAACAAGGCATACATGAGCTGGTCCCTGCGTGTTTTTCCATTTTCAACCTCTACCTCTTTAAATATATGCCTGAGCTTGAGCCACGTGCACTACATTTGGCTTTTTTATTAGACATAGGGTAATCCCTCAGACTGGTCAGTGACTCTTCCTAGAACTCTAGTGGTATTTACCAGGGCACATTGCAAGAGTTTCCAAATCTGCCTTTCTCTTTAGACTTTAAGTACCTTGAGAACAGGAATATGGTTTTATCTTTACATCTCTAGCACCTGCCTACCATCTTCTACTTTAGGATAAATGTTTGGCAAGTAGATGGATGAATGCATAGGTCAAAGAGAAAGAAAGGAGAGGAAATTAATGAACTTGAAACACTTCTGGAATTTCAGGAAAAGTAAGGAGTGTGAAGAGCTGGGGTAGGAAAGAAAATAGTGACTGTGATGCAGAAAGTATCTTTAGATTAAAAAATCACGCTGCTTTTTCTACCTTCATAGATGGAAGTGCAGTATTGAGAGCATCACTGTTTCATGGAGACACCTAACGTTTTTATGCTTCAGTTTTTTAAAATTTTAATTTACAAAAGGGAAAGCATTCAAAGGATTAATACTCTAAAGTCTTTGTCCTTTATGACAAAGTTGTGGATATTAATGATAAACCTTAAAAGCCTCAAAATATTTCAATGTAAAAGAATAATGGGAGAGGATATAAATTGCCTTTATATAAAATTATTTCAAAATGGTAAGAACAAAAAGAAACTCTCCAGGAATATGTTCCCTTTCCCTTCTATTCTTTTGTTGTTGTTAAAAAAAAAAAGTTTGTTATTTTGAAAGTACACAGCTGTTCACAGCTATAAATGAGTTGGCAATGTCACATCTATTTGAAGTACATTTAATGTCACCATTAAGCTATATTAGCAATTATTTCGTGTATGTACAGACAAGGGAGATGAATTTTGGTTCATAAAAATTGTCTTGCATTAAGTCTGAGATTTTGTTTTGTTTTGAATTGAAATATCTGGGGTATGTCTGTTTGGTGGGCTGCCACTATTAACAGAGCCTGTGACAGAGGACAACAATTCCCAAATGAACACCTGTAGAGTTTTCCAAGACAACAACTCTCCATTTCATTAGTTTGGGTATCATTAAACTACAAGGCTGGAAGCTGCATTTCATAGTTTCAAAATAGGCATTTTGAAAATACAGTTATTAAAAAAAACCAACTCAGCTCTTTATGCCAGAGGGGGGGTGGGTGGGGGATGGGTGAAACAGGTAAAGAGCATCAAGAGTGCACTTGTTGTGATGAGCACCAGGTGACGTATAGAACTGCTGAATCACTGCATTGCACACCTGAAACCAACAACACTATAGGTGAAACTAGAATTTTAAAAATTAAAAAGAGGGGCACCCAGATGGCTCAGGTGGTTAAGTGGCTGCCTTCCGCTCGGGTCATGAGTCCAGGGTCCTGGGATCGAGCCCCGCACTGGGCTCCCTGCTCAGCGGAGAGCCTGCTTCTCTCTCTCCCCCTCTCCCTGCCGCTCTGCTTACTTGTGCTCCCTCTCTAGCTCTCTGTCAAATTAATTAATTAAAAAGAAGCTTTTTGTTTTAAAAGCTTACAGAGTCCATGTTTTCTTTCATTTGCATCTTCCTCTACAGCGTCAGACATTCGGGAGGTGCTCAGTGAATACTTCAGCAAATCATTGACTCCTGGCCTCAGTTCACTCATCAGTGAATGAGACTAAGAACCGCATCATAGCGTTGTTGGAGAATTGAGTAAGATAGTGCTTTGCGCTCTGGCTGGTACACGGTAACCATTCAATCCAAGACTGTTAGTACTGCTTGTGTATCTGATCCTTGTAAGCCCGGTTACAGGGTCTTTGGATCTTCAACATGTTCACAGAAATGCAAAACTACACATTTTATATTCAGTTTCAAAAATGGGTTAAGAGTTCAGGAACAAAATACAAAGACAGGTTTAGAGACACACGGGAAACTGTAAATGAATATAGCCAGGCTACTAAGAGAAACGGCTCCAGCAAGGGACAAATGGCTTATGAAATAAGTTCTTGCTCTTTGGAATGATTTTTATTTGTCACAAAGCATGAAGTTATTACTGAATAACATGATGTACATTATAGGTCAAATGCAGATGTTGCTTCATCTGAATTTTCTCTCCACCAAGGACTTTCAGAAATTCTTCCTGAGGCCTAAGACTCCAAACAGATCAAGAACCATTGCTTTAAAAATAACAAGACAGGAAACAATGAATGCTGGCGAGGATGCAGAGAAAGGGGAACTCTCTTACACTGTTGATGGGAATGAGAGTTTGTGCAGCCACTCTGGAAATAGTGTGGGGGATCCTCAAAGAGTTAAAAATAGAGCTACCCTACAACCCAAAAATTGCACTACTAAGTATGTGTCCCAAAGACACAGATGTAGCAAAACAAATGCACCCCAATGTTCATAGCAGCAATGTCCACAAGTTAAAATATGGAAAGAGCTCAGATGTCCATCAACAGAGGAGTGGATAAAGAAGATGTGACTCATATGTACGATGGAATATTACTCAGCTATCAGAAAGGATGAATAGCTACTGCTTACATCAGCATGGATAGAACTGGGGGAGATTACGCTGAGTGAAAATAGTCAATCGGAGAAAGACAATTATTATATGGTTTCACTCATATGTGGAATATAAGAAATAGGGCAGAGAATCATTAGGAAAGGGAAGAAAAACTGAATGGGAAGAAATCAGAAAGGGAGACAAACCATGAGAGACTCTTAAATCTAGGAAACAAACTGAGGGTTCCTGAAGGGGAGGGGGCGGGGGGGATGGGTGTAACTGGGTGATAGGTATTATGGAGGGCACATGATGTGATGAGTACTGGTGTTATATGCAACCAATAAATTATTGAACACTACATCTGAAACTAATGATGTACTCTATATTGGCTAGTTGAATTTAAATTTTAAAAAGATTTAAAAAAAGGACCACTGCTCTAGACTATTATAGTCACATGACCTATTTCATTTCTTACACACAGATTTTAAAATACATTTTTAAAAGAAAACCCTTTAGAAGAGGGGTTTCTCTGATTCTGCCTTGTTTCTGCAGATATAAGTGTACACTGCATCTTTTCTAGTTTTGAGTATATGCTTTTGTTCTCTTCTCAGTGGAGGTACAGAACAGTTGGTGACTATCATTTAGAATTGATCTCAATGTTGTTGCTTTACTCTGCGTGCATTAAATAGTTGTAGGAATTTTCTCTGCTGTCACCAAGATTCCACAATATACATCTTCTTTTCATTTCAAATGATGATACGGGAGAATAAGGTCAGCATTCCTGAAGTAACGTGCAAGGTGAGCCTTCAGAAACAATAGAAGGAAAATTCACTATCACCCAGTTTAGGAAAAAAAAAAAAAGTGGTTGGAGGTGGTGACAGTACAATTTCTCAGAATATTGTGAATTATAATAATGCAATTATGCCCACAACACATGAGCTTTGCCAATCTGAAGAAATCACCAAAAAGGATACGTTAATTCACTGGCTAAAAAGCAGGAAAGACTGGGTCAGAGAATCTCCTGAATTCTTTAATAACAAAGAATGTGTTCACCAAAATCTCATGAATAGAAGTAAGGAACAAGAATTTAGATTTTTCTCCCCCAACAGTGGTAAAAAGATAGAGACATAAAAACCTGATGTACTGGAAGCCCAGGGGGCTTCAGCTTAGGCTTCTCTGTATGAAGCATTTAAAGCATATTCACTGCATGTTGCACTAATTATGGTGTTGTTGTTGTTGTTGTTGTTGGTTTTAGATTCTATTTATTTATTTAAGAGAGAGAGAGAGTACAGAGGGAAAGTGAGAGGGAGAAGCAGACACCCCGCTGGGCAGGGAGCCCAACGTGGGGCTCGATCCCAGGACCCCAAGATCATGATCTGAGCTGAAGGCAGCCACTTAATCCACTGAGCCACCCAGGTGCCCTGCACTAATTCTAGGTTAACTAAATAATCTTTTTCTTAAAGTCTGAGGACACAATGTAATAAAGAATCTCTCTCCATTATTTGATGTTTGATTATGGGTACTTTTCAAAACTTACCCCGCCCTCTACCCATTCTGCCTCAGATCTGGGCAAGCTGGTAAGAAAGCTCAAGTGCTTTGCCACCAGCAGTAAGTTCAAACCATGCACTAAAACCCTCACTCCAGCTCCAGCCCCTAACTACCATGAAAACTCAGAGCCGGTCTCTCTCCTTTAACAGTTCTTTCAAGCTATTTTCAGACCAACTTGAGAGGCCTGTCCTGTTCTCCCCAGAAAGCTTCATTCTGGGAATAAAAGACCTTTTCATAGGTGGGGGGTGTGTGGGTGGGAGGGAGGGTGTGTGTGTGTGTGTGTGTGTGTGTGTGTGTAGCATCATGGGTTTGGAAATCCAAACCACATTTTGGGTCGTGGTCCATCCCCACTCTCTGGAATGGCCACAACACCCAGTCACCATGATACCGGATAGAGGGTCCCTTTCAATGAGGACATAATCATCTTAGTACTAATCTGAGGAAGAAATCTGCCTCCAAGAAAAACCTAAAAACATCAATTTCTTATGAGTTCGTATACTGGGAATCCGTTCCATTAAACCTAATCAGTGCTAACATGATGCCCAGACTAAATGTCAAAAACTGAGAAGTTGCAGACTCGTCTTGGGAATGGTAACACCTCCAATGGACCATTCATACATCTTCTCTTTTTGCTTTCATCTATCATATGGAAGCACAACTGTAAGAAGCATGATGTGTAAGAACTAATACACACTCCTTGTGAAGGAACAGTTCTACTTTATGGGAGGGAGACTAGAATGCCTGCAGTGGGCAGTAGTTAACTTAACCGGAGCAGGCAAGAGAAAATAGATGTGCTAAGCTTTTGTATTACAACCCAGGAGAGCCTGGCTCTGTAACACTGTCCATTAAAAAATCCTTTACTGTGCTTTAAAAGGTAACACATGGTGAGCTTCTGAGCTGCTGCTGTAAATACTAAGGTTCAAATGCAGCAGTATTTTATGCCCATTGTTATCAAATTAAAAAAAATTCTTGATATCTGCAAAGTAGATACTAATTTACAGGTTTACACATACAAATGAGAAGAGAGTGCCACTGAAGGAACCAAGGACTTCTTTCAACTCTCCCTTGTTTTATATTCCATTTTCATTTTTATTTCATGTTGACCAGACTCTTATGTGGCATTGTTATAAAAGCTGATGTTCAATAAGTGAGCCTCTCTCTTTAGATTTAGATATATTAGTTGACTTTGGTATTTCATGCACAAGGGCCATATTTTATGGAACCTTTGAGCTATCTGAAAAATGCGTAACAAATATTTTTTGCTGAACTAGAAATTTGCAAAAACAAGGGTTTGTTTGTTTTTTTTTTTTTTAAAGATTTTATTTATTTGACAGAATACAAGTAGGCAGAGAGGCAGGCAGAGAAAGAGAGGAGGAAGCAGGCTCCCCACCGAGCAGAGAGCCCAATGAGGGGCTTGATCCCAGGACCCTGGACCTGAGCCGAAGGCAGAAGCTTTAACCCACTGAGCCACCCAGGTGCCCCACAAGGGTGGTTTTTAAAGAACTCTAGGACTTAGGAGTTATCCAGAATTCCCAAGTTTCAAACATTGGCTCCACCACTGTGTGACTGTGGAAAGTTCGTTCACCTCAGCTATCTACGAAGAATGTTGTAAGGGTTAAATGAGATTTCATAGGTAAGTATCCATCCCAGTACCGGGCACATGGGAAGTGCTTAATAAATGCTAACTGCTTTTATCTCTGAGTTAGTCTGGTCCTTTGGGTTTTGGTACTTCTGAAATGCTATAGGTCTCCGGGAGCCTTATCATTCATAGTTACTCAGAACATTCAAATTGGCATACCCAGAAAGGACAGTTTCTTTGGTTTAATTTGTGGAAATACACTAGCAAAACAACCAGGAAGAATTACTACCTGGTAGTTGGTGTGTTGACTCACCCATTTTTTAATTTGATGTAAAGAACAAGCAGAAAGAATTATTGATTGTTATATATTTCTCATTCATGGATCCTTATGGGGGCCTCAGCTTTTCTGCTCATGCTTTCTGACAAGCCACAGGAAATCTACATGCTTACAGGACAGAAGCAATGTTCTCATCAAACAACACAAAGGACCAGGCAACTGCCTTTCTGATAGAGTCCACTATTTACTTTGAAGGAGTTGTCTCTCTAGGGGAATTCATTACCTAGCCTCAGAAAGCACTGTCGCAAACTGATTTTACAGAAGGAAACTCTGATGCTAGCAGAGGGTAAGATTCTGAAAAAAAAAAAAAAAATAAATAAAATAAATAAAAATCGAGCTTTCTGCTTTATTCCTCCCAATAATTTTTTTCTAGTTAATTTCTGTGAGCCTGAAACAAAGTCACTTATAAACACAAGGAAATGCAAGAGCCTGTTGGTACAATGTTATGGTTGAACATGTAAATGTATCAAAGGTCAAGTTTCAGTTACAGTTCCTATAGTAATGGTAACTTGGCCACTCACCACTTCAACAGTAACAACCTGAGTATCCATAGCTGGAGAAAACATTTCTGCTGCAGCTCTGAGACTTTCCAGTCACTGAAAAGTTTGCGTTATTATGTTGCATTTGTTTTTGCTGGGTTTACTCATATCCATATTTCATAAGCATCACATTTAGGTTCTACTACTGAAAACTCTTCCTTTTCTTTTAAAAATTATGTTAATGACCATACAGTACATCATTAGTTTTTGATGTAGTGGTCCATGGTTGATTGTTTGTGTATAACACCCTGTGCTCCAAGCAATCCATGCCTTCCTTAATACCCATCAGCGGGCTCACCTATCCTCCCAACACCCTCCCTCCATAACTCTCAGCTTGTTTCCTGGAGTCCATAGTCTCTCGTGGTTCGTCTCCAGCTCTGATCTCCCCCCTGCCCCTTCACATTTTCCTTTTCCTTCTCCTACTGTCCTCCATGCTATTCCTTATGTTCCACAAATAAGTGAAACCATATGATTATTGACTTTCTGAAAGCTCTTCAAATTGGTCCTGCTCTTTAAGTGGCGATGGGTTCAGCCATATGTATCTTGCAATTGCCCCTTTTAGCCAATAGCATTTTAATGTGTCCTTAACTTTAATGGAGAAACACTTATGATAAATCCTCTTTGGTAAACTGGAAGCCTTTTGTACACTGAGATGTAAGTCAGAAAATTTAGGAATATTCACCATGCAGCAAATGGACTCAAAGTGGAAAATATATAAAAATTAAGGACCGAAAGACAGGAAGTGATGTATACAAAGCTGAGCGTGGTTTTATGGGAGCTATGGGAAAAAACCCAATAATATAAACATTGGATAGAGTTCACTTTAAAAGCAGAGGTACAAATGATTTTTAAATGCGTGTAGCAGGAAAACTAGAAAGACAATAAATATATTTTCATATTCAGACAAGAATTAGTGACCTCTGAACTTTGTATTCAAAGTTCAGTAAACAACTCAGCATGATGCCAGAATCATAATAGGGGACCAAATAGCCAGTCTATACAGTCAAAGCGAAGTGGATGATTCTAGAACTAGAACAAGGGTCAAGAGACCATAGTCCATGGGCCAAATATAGTATGAAGTCTGTTTTTGTAAGTAAATAAAACCCCAATACCTTTAAATATTGTCTAGGGTTGCTTTCATGCTAGAGTGACAGGCAGATGGAATAGTTATGACAGAAACCACTGGGTTGGCAAAACCTAAAATATTTACGATCTGAACCTTTATAGAAAATTCAGCCAAAAAGCTTAAATAAAAGCAGACATAGATCCATTGCCTGGAATATAAACTCTCTATGTTCACTGAGAAATGGACAATTAAAAAAAATATACACACAAAAAACTTGGACTAGAAATGATCACTTATTTTTGTTTGCTTTTAGGCCACAGAGTTTCCAAATTCCAACTATAATGTGGATAAGTTATTCCCTTAAAAATTTTCAGAAAAAAAATTTTCAAAAAAGTTGATATGATTTTCCTCTATCTAGTAATCTAAGCCACAGATGTATAGGTTCAATGCATTTTAAAATCTATATCTTACTGGATTTAAAGTTCAAATGTCCTATACTTGAAATCCAAATATTAGAAAGCATATTTGTGTTTTTTACTTTAGGAATATTCTTACTTAAAGTCAAGTAGAGATAAAACATTCACAAAAAATAATTATATGCCACCCAAGCAAAATGTTTATCATTTAATAATCAAGCTTTAGAGAAATGAGGAAGAAGGGACAAAATGGCTATATCCAATATAGCATGAAAGAATGCCAGAAGGAACTTAGTGATACATTAAATTCATTTTGTTGAAAAAAATGAGTAAGAAATAGTTGCACTAGCTGAAGGAAACGTGGTAATACTTTTGGAAGTTTCAGCAAGAGAAATTCAGGCAAAATACTATAAAAAACAAAGCCACAAGGACAACTAAGCTGTGTAAAATTATGACAAGAAATCTGGAAACTTGTGTTCAGGTAATATCCTGAATAATGAAAGCAATTATGGCAAATGGCAAAGGACTGCATATTTTTCAGAAAAAAAGTCAAGCCTGGAATTATAAAATGGTCAATTTAGCTTCATACCTTAAAACAAACAAACAAACAAAAAAACCCAAGTGACTCATCAAGAAATCAATTTTCAACTGCTTACAAGATTCAGAAGATACAAATACAGAATAATAACCAACACACTTGTGGCTTTCTGAAAAACACTTTAGTCAGACCAATCTCATTTCTTTCTATGTTACAGTGACAGGGATAGTTGACGGGAGTCAACTGAGGTCTTCCACTCAGCTGCTTATGATATGCATCTTGTACGAAAGACAAAGATGGTGTAGAAAAAGACACAGACTCTCCTAGAACTGCAAGGTGGGAGCTACCAGATACAGATGAGCTCAAATTGAGAGGTGCTTTTTTTTTTTTTTTGAAGATTTAGGCAAAAAACAAAACAAAAAAACACAAGGAAAAAAAATCCATATATATATAGTTATGATTTTATAGTGTGATTTTATAAAACTCCCTTTTTTGTCTTAGTTTTATAAAAATTACTTTTTTAATATATGAATCCAGTGTCTAATGACAGGGCTGCAGTATAAAACCATTTTTAGTGTTTATCCCATATAATTTTCTAAAATAATTATGTCTATTCATCTAGTGTTCTAGCACTTAGCACTTGCTGTGTTTTATTTCTTCATTTGTATACATGTCCAGGGCTTCAAGCAGGATCATAAGCTAGGGCAGGAACTATTTCTTATACAAACTTTCTCTCCCATAACATATGAATAATAGATAGCAGTGAAGTAAAGGGATCCAGCAGTCAGGATAACTTTCTAGATTGAGTTAGAATCTGGTGTTATTCAATATTTTCAGCAGTGACAATGGTAGTAGAATAAATCATCCATTTGAAACTTAACCATATGGTACTTTGTGCAGTAAAAAAATTTCATAGAGTTAAACTTGATTATCCAATGTAAGCAGAATTATTTGAGGACAGAGAATTTTGTCTTAATGTGGTAATAATAATATTCAGATAGCATTTGAAAATAACTTTTGATACCACATACACTTTATAATTTAAGACCTGAAGGATCCTACAAAGGAGATATTATCATCTGAGCTTAAGGAGATTGACAACGTGATGAGAGAAGTGTCAGAATTTGAATCTAGAACTTGAATTCAGGTCATCTGACACTGGACTGATGGTTTCTGTGTCACTTTATAGCACTGTAATGTCCCCTCCTTTGTATCTGTCCCACTTTGGGTTCCCACAGAAATTGACCCCAACAGAAGGATTTGGGTGGAAACTTGGGGAGGTGCAGAGAACATCTGAAGGGGAATAGAGATGTGATATAGGGACGGGAAAGCATCCACTAAGGGATGACAGCAAGCCAGTTACCACTACATGCAAATAGGCCTCAATTTCTCAAGAGAACACTGGAAATGGCATAAAACCCAACTGTTATGTGCTGATGTGTATCTTCTCAAAATTCCTATGTTGAAACTTTAACCCCCAGTACCTCAGAATATGATTATATTTGGAGATAGGGTCTTGAAAGAGGTGATGAAGCTAAAATGAGGGCATTAGGCTCTAACCCAATGTGACTCAGGTCTCTATAAGAAGAGAAAATGTGGACAAAGATACACCAGCAATGTGCACACACAGAGGAAAGACCACATGAGTAGCAATGAGAAGATGACCATCTTCAAGCCAAGGAGGGAGGCCTCATAGAAATCAGACCTGCCAAAACCTTGATCTTCAACTTTTAGCCCCCAGAACTGTAAGAAAATAGATGTCTGTTGTTTAGGCTAAGGCTACACAAGCTGTGGTGTTTTGTTAATGACAACAATAGCAAACCAACATACCATGCCTCAGAATTTTCCCTCTCAAGCAGTGAAGAAGCTGGTGTAGCTGTATTTGAGTTTACCCTCTATATTCGTGGCTCTTCTGGACACATGGTCTCCTTGTCAAGCTTAAGCCTCTGGTTGGGACCCTGACCTGGATCGTCCTCACCCGTCTTCCTGTCCGCCGCCCCCCCCCCCCCCCCGCCACCCACCCTTGTTCTGTTCTGTTCCAGTACTGCTCCCAGCTATGCACAGTCAGCAACACATCTACATCCAACTGAATAAGACATTTAAGGATAGCCCTTCCCAGCAAGGACTCAGGTGGACGGATGTTTTGGTAACCGCATCAGCATTCAAAAGAGTCAGCAGAGCTGGCTGGAACGAAGGGAATAGAATGGATTTTAATAGCAAACACACAGGGAATTAAAACCATTTCAGAGAGATAAGAGCCATCAGTTACAGCCAAAGATTTAGAATTCAGACTGAATCCCAAAGCAGAGTATAACACAATAATGTAACACTAGTGTCATTATTGCAAGTAAAGAGCACATGGCTGACACAGAACAAATGAGGGATGGGTGCGAATACACATTTTAATTCATTGCGCCAATAGTGCTTGATGATATGAAGTTATTATCCATCTAGAGAACAAGAGGACAGCATGCTGGAAGAAATTAATTTTTCCATTAGGCATCTGGGTAACAATTATATCTAGTTTGGAATCCTATGAAATGATGTGTGAAATGGAAGTACTGAAAAGAGGCAAGAAATGAATAATCAAGATGGTTTAAAAAAACCTTTGAGGTGGGATGCCTGGGTGGCTCAGCTGGTTGGACGACTGCCTTCGGCTCAGGTCATGGTCCCGGAGTCCCGGGATTGAGTCCTGCATCGGGCTCCCGGCTCCATGGGGAGTCTGCTTCTCCCTCTGACCTTCTCCTCGCTCATGCTCTCTCTCACTGTCTCTCTCTCAAATAAATAAATAAAATCTTAAAAAAAAAAAAAAAAAAAAAAAACCTTTGAGGAAAAGCTTATGAACGTTGGAGAATGAAGACCAGCAACACTCCTGGGAGTTTTTGAAGTGGTGCCTGCTGCATTCACGTCAGCTGTTATCTATCCCTACTGAGAATTTAAAAGAAAAGAAATGAATTTTAAAAGTTGAGGGAGAGATTTAACTGAGCCTCACAAACTTTGAGGGTCAGAGCAAAATTCTAGAAAATGCCACAAAAGTTTAAAAAAAAACAAAACACCTCTCTCTAGGGGCCTTTAAGAACAAAGGTGAAGATCAAGCTTTACAATGGCTCTTGGGAACAAATAATTCCAAAGAAGAACAGTTCTTGGACTCTTGAGTAGTATTTAAGAATTCAGTGACAATTTAACTTGCCTACAACTTCTTTATTTAAAGCCTGACCTAATCTCTCCCAGAACTGCAGATTCAAATTTATTTCTGTGGCCTGGATAGACATTATCCTGGTAGAGTTATGTAAGGTCCTTTTATGGAGGAGGGAGATAAACCTCTCAGAGATTTTCTACCTTTGTGTCAAAAAGTTTTTTTTTTTTTAATTGGGGTACAATTCATATAAGATAAAGTAAGCCATTTTAATGTGTACAATTCAGTAGCATTCAATACATCACAATGGAACAAAACCATCACCTTTACCAAGTTCCAAATCTGTGTTGATATTTGCAATTAGGACAATCTCTAGTACACTTTCCTGTCAGGTTTCCTAGTAAAATAATGATGTAGTACAGAGACTGGAAATCTGAAGGGTTCCATTAAATTTTCATTTGGCATTAAAACAGCCACTTAGTACATGAGTGATACATGTTTATGCTTGCTAAATGATAATAAGTTAGGGTGCTATTCACCACCAATGTAAAATTCCAACTAGAGAGTGCCCTAGGGAACAAATCCTCTCTCTTCAATTTAGCTTCTAAAAAAGCATAAACATGTTATATTCCAAAAGGTACCTTTCAAATAAATTTTGATTACTGTTAGAGAAAATTCAATCTTTAATGGGTAATTTTGTACATAAGCTTCAAGAAAACTAATCTAAAAGTTTATCCTTCAATGTTTACCAGTTATTATAGGATATATTTGAAAAATGGTAAGCATAATGACAAGATAAACATTAGTCATTAAGTCAATAAAAAAATGCAATTATATATTTTATGGAGAAGTACATAAGAATTAATGAACATGTAATGGTAATGAAACTAAATATAACGGGCCTTGACTATGCAAAAATATATATGTTTGCAAAAGATAGTGAAAGGAGCGGTCTTCTGACCTCCCACCAAAAACGTAGGAAGAGGATATATCACAAGCTGCTATTCTTCCCGCACGTATAAGGATTAATGAATGAGAAAGCCAATGGTCTCTCAGTAAATCCTAGATTTTCTAGTCTTTCATATTTTGTGTGATTTTTATAGGCAGATGATAGCTAACTAGCTAACTTGTAATAAACCCATTGAATAATATATATGACCTTAAGAAAAGACACATGATTTAAAGAGAGGAAATATTCCACAAATCAAGTATTTCTCCCCGGGAAGTCATCCGTGGAGTCTGAAAATACTATTTGAAGATAATGAAGTCTCTGGTTAAACTGTATATATGCACTCTGGTTACAACAATTTTGCAATTAGTTTAATAAGAGTCCATTTAGTAGGGTCATGAGTGAATGGATAAATTTAAACGGAGGAACTCCCTGAAGGGCAAGAATGTAGAGTGAAGGACTTCCTGGAGATAGAATAATTTGGGGGGCTGGGTCCTTTGCAGTATGAGGGCACTGGAAAGCCATCTTGAAAGAAGCAAAGAAGAGCTCAGAGGTACTCTGAACCCCCTCGAATGTCTTTATGAGCTAGGGTACAATTGGTGGTACTAGGCTCTCACAGAGAAGCCTACTTAACCTTTATTTAGCCCTTATTACTAGGTAAAACATTTAGGATATTATGAATAACATTTCCTATATTCCTTTTTTTGGATCAAGAAAACTGATATCTATAGTGTCACATAAGGATTCTCTCACTAGTTCAGCAACAGTGAATTTGCCTTTAGGTGAGCTATACCCATCACACCTTCTGCTGCTAATACTGAATCTTTGAAGGAAGTTTTCTTGTTTGGTTCTTCTGAAGCTGGATGATTTCACTTTTTCTTGACTGATCTTGTAAACTACTTAACTATTTCAAAGCACCTCTTAAAGAGAATTTTCCATTGCAAATATGAGATAATCTCTTTAATATTTAATATTACTAAATAATATTAATAATATTTACTATTATTACTCTTAAGGGGGTGCCTGGGTGACTCAGTCTGTTAAGTACCAACTCTTGATTTTGGCTCTGGTCATAATCTTAGGGTCCTGGGATTGAGCCCCATGTAGGGCTCCACACTCAGTGAAGAGTCTGCTTCAGGATTCTCTCCTTCTGCGCCTCCCCACTTCAAATAAATAAATAATCCTTTAAAAAAATATTATTACTCCTCAGCCCACCTACTTCGAAAAGCATATTTTCCATTAGCCCTTTTTCTCTTCTCGGCAGTAGACATAGCAGAGTTTTAAATTTTATGTGGACAATGGCCTATTTCATTCCCATCAACAAGCTCCCACTGCAAACCTTCATAATTGACCGATATAACTACAGTCTATAACTGATTAATGGACTCAGATGACAGATCACCCAAATAGAGGAGACAGAAGGGCCAGGCTGGGTTTGGTTCTCTCTGAGTCTCAGTTTTCCTCTTGTAACAGGCGAATATATGGCTGAACTGTAGCCTTACCCCAAAATCAAATGTTGAATTCCTAATCCCCAGTACCTCAGAATGTGGCCACACTTGGAAACACGGTCTTTACAAAGGTAACTAAGTTAAAATAAGGTCATTAGGGTAGGCTCTAATATGACTGGTGTCCTTAAAAAAGAGGGAGTTTAGATACAAATGCATTCAGAGTGAAGACAGGGAGAGAAGGCAATCTATGAGACTGTCTGTCTCATAGACCGGTCTGTGCTACTTTCTATGACAGCCCTGGCAAATTCATAGAGTTGAAGTGATGTCTGAAAATTCAGTAAGCATATAAAGCAAGGGATACCTTGCCTATAAGGAAAGATAAGATTTCAGAAGTCCAATGTGCTATCCATCTGCAACAGAGCCAAGACAATCTTTCAATAAGTTGTCCAGCATAGGATTTCTCTAGCTTTTTTATCTTATATTCCAAGAAGCAATATGAAAGAACCTGGGCCTCACCATGCTGGGAAAACAAAGCTGTCCTCCCTTTTTATTCTAAGAGAAATATTTATTTTTCCTTTATGTAAGTTTTAAGAACACGAGAGAGTGGCAGTATTAGGAATCCATTTTATTGAGAATTTTTTTCCATAGTTGTTTTTACTGTTGTCATTTTTTATACTAGACCTGCATCTACTTAGACCACTAGTTCTGAGGGCCATTAATTTTACGCTGACCACCAGATGAAAATTACTGGTTTAGTCTCCATGTAGCAGACCACGAGCAACTGTCTTATTGGAGATGTTACTGATTGTATTTTGAGACTTTGGAAGCAAGGTGTAGATTATCCACTGTTTTTATGTCACCACTGTTTTTACGTCATAGTACCAGCATAGATAAATTCAATTTTTCTTCCTTCTTTTTTCATGCTTCTTGTTCAAAAAGGCAATCCATCTTCTGGACAGAAATATAACTACTGAATATTTCAGGCTTACATTACAATTGTTATTTAGTTGTAAGGTTGATGATTACCTGTCCTCTTGGGGAAATCTTGGGACTTATCGGTAAAATGAAGATAGTGATATCTTCTAGATCCCAAAGCCAATGCCCAGTTGAGGTTCTGTCTGGCTGTGAGGTCTATGAATGTGTGAAGTTGATGACAGTTCAGCTGCTGTGTCATAGTAATGCCATTTCCATGCTTTTTCAACCCAATGCATTTTAATTATTTGTAAATACCTCCTTACTCATCCAATTATAGGAGAAAAACCCAAGGATAGCCCTTTCTATGCTAGCCAGAGAAAATGTGGTCATATCGCAATTCTTGTCTGGAGAAATGTCCCTGTGATGGTGAACAGAGTTTCTGGCATCGTTCTCAATGGCCTCTTTATTCTATCCACATTTTTCCATTGAAACATTTGTATAATGATATGTTCTAGTAAAAGCATAATTAGAAGAAAAAATCTCTAATCAAGACTGCCGCCAAGAGTTGTCTGCTTTGCCAATGAGGGGAAATTTATGCCACAGATTCTCCACCAATATTGCTACCCTGGATTCAGTGCAGCCAGAAAAGACTGGAATAAGACTGATGAAGTTTGCTCTAATGTCTGAATGTCCGGATGCCCTCTGAGGGCACAGCAATGTCATCTCTAAGTGATTTAGCTCTGGTCATTGTTGCATCACCATAAACATCTTCAGGCTCTCACCCAGGATTATTTAAAGTTAAATGCACTTCAGAAAGGTCTAGATAAGGTTGGCCATTGCTTCATGTTATGATGTAAGCACTGTGTGAAGGTCTGTTTTGCTTAACTATGATCACAAAGGGTGGGATATCAACACAGCTACAGGAAATTCACCGGTAGTTGGTTAAAGAATAATTTCACCGACTGTTTCTGTCTTCCCTACCACCAAATCTACCACTTTTTCTCCGAAAAGGGATTTAGGTGATTAATGTACCATTCCCTTTTTATCATTGGCTATGACACCATTGTGGGGAAAAGTCCATGTGAACACAGAGGCTATGAGAGAATCAAAACAGCCTAGATGATTCCACGCTGGATTAGAGATCTAGGGTAAAGATGACAAACCCACATTTGGTGCATATCATATCTGGAGTACCGTTTCTTCAGTCTTCGTCATACACAATTACACAGTTCGGAGTTTCTGTTCAGTTATCATAATTGCTACTACAAGAGTGACATTTTGAGCCATACTTATTATTTAGTTCTTCTCTAGGTTTTCAACTGCTTCATCTAAACTTCATTCCCTTCAAACAGAAATGAGGTTTTTTTTTTTTCCTTTAAAGAGCTCATTCTCTTCTAGATTGAAGAAAATAATGCAAACCAAATAAAAATGTTCATAATATTGTCTCTGCCACTAGCAAATCACTTGTCTGCTTTTGCTGTTTTCATCTAAACTCAGCTGGCATTGCGAGGACTCTATGTCACAGAGCTTGGTGGCAGGCCAGTGGCCATGATGACACGATGCACACCCCAGTGGTAAAATGACTGAGAAAAACAAACACCACCTTGCTTTAGTAGCAAGGATTACCTTTGGCAATTACTGAAGAACAAAGAGCTTTTATCTATTAGGAATTAAATTTTCTCTCTCAACAAAGTTGCTTAACATTTCCCTAAAATTTTTCATTAGAGGCAAGGGCAGTTTAGGGAGTTTGAAATTAAAATTTGACAATGGTCATACAAAGTGGCCTCCTATGTTTAATGCTTTTGAAAACTTATTAGGCACACAGTCTTCTAAAAGTGAAGGGGCGCAATATTTAAACGTTTGGTTCTTTTAAGGTTCATAAACTAAGGTCACCTAGTTTTTGCCCTTGATATTCAATTCTAGTATTTTGTTTTATATTTCAATTTTTACTCTAACATTTTTATGAGATGAATTCTAAATTATTATTACTTATAGTTTGCATTACATTCTCTTCATTTCTTTCTGAGACTGTTCTTCAGAAATGAGCTCAGGCAGCATGTGGACATGCCCCAGAGGGCCTACTCCATCAGCAAATATGCCACCCTCTACCCTCCACAATGAAGTGACTAGGAATACTTTCAGGGTAACCTGACATTTGCTAACAGTAAAAGATCCCACCATCCCCTCCTAGAATCATAAATCTCACTAATTTCTGTCAATCGAAGTGAGGGTTCATCCCATTGCATGCTCTCCTTTCATGGAACAAGAACCAAAGTTCAACAACTCCCAGTTGGCTTCTGGTTTCAATCCAGGATAAACTGTAAAGAAAGGCTTCCTCTGACATCTGTGTTTAATCCTCCCTGACACATCAAGAACTCACCTTCAGGTACTGTCTGGTCTCCTGAGTATAAACACTACTTGTGTTTCATCTATGAGGATATAGGTATTTCTTTTGACTCTATTTTTTTTATTTTTGATGTACCATTTCTCCAAGAATTTCACATCAGCAACTGATAATCAGATTTTTTTTTTCATGGTCCCCAGTACTATCCTTACAGTTCTCATTTTCAACACGAGGCTTCACAGTGCTCTAATACCATCTCCAGTCATTAGTCAAGTTCACATACTCATCCAAAGCAAGCATTCTTCTTAAGTAAGGTGAACTATCAACATGGAAGAAGAAAGTGACAAAATAAAACACCCAGTTGTCAGAATAATTCATGAACTCTTTTTTGAGTCCAGTACTTATAAGACAACGATGGACAGATTACTTGGTTAGAACAGCAAGAGTAAATTACCTCCGTGAAAAGTTTGACCATAGAAGGAAAAGTGATACAGGGTGGCAGGGGAGCGAAAGGAGAACAGAAGGACAAAAAATAAAGTTATGTGTGGAAACTTCATTTGTTGGTGAAATAGGATGTTTGAGCAACATCTGAGTCTCAGAGGAATTAGGCAGGAATTAGGAGAGAATGAGAATAAGTGGAACTGAGGCTTCAGAAAAGTTAAGAGGGAACACAATTGGCTGGCTCAGTTGGAGGAACGTGCAATTTTTGATCTCCTGGTCATGAGTTCGAGCCCCATGCTCGGGTGTAGAGATTGCCTTAAAAATTTGTGTTTAAATAAATAAATAAGAAGAAAAGAGGTAAGAATGGGTGGGGAGGTACATGAATTTGGAGGTTGGAGCAGAACTTGAGATAGATCTTTGGTAACTTCTCTTTTCTCTAATGACCATGAGCCAAGGTCATCTTTTGTCCATTCAAAGTACTGCAAATAAAGGAAGGTACTCCTGGAAAGGAGTAACTGTTTGTAACCACTGCTTTAGATAGGAAAGAAAATAGAACAGAAAGCAGTAAAGAAGCTAAAAGCAGCAGTTAAGTTCTGCTGAGTTAAAGATGAATTTGCCCTATCCCTATTTCACACAAATACCTGCTTTTCTCCAGCAACAGCTGACTGCCTGTGGTTGGAGCAGGGAAAATGGTCTGTTGGCAAGATCCAAATTTGTGGGCATGAACAATGAATTGAGGAGGAAACAAATGGAAAAAGTAGGTGGTAGAGGAAGCTGAAAACGGAGTAAAGTCATGGACCTAGGCTGCGCAGGGAAAAAAGGAAGCCAGGAGAAAGCTAAGGTACTATGAGTGAGTGAGTGAGAGAGAGAGAGAGAGAGAGAGAGCGTGCGCGCGCGTGTGTGTGTGTGTGTGTGTGTGTGTGTAGCAGGGAGGAGGCAAAAAATGACCGAGGTCTTCCTGTATTAGAATCAGAGCTTTGGTGGAAAAAGGAAAGTAAGAGAGCTGGAAGGAAAGAATGTTGCTCTCCATATGTGCCCATGTGTGAACCATTAGATTTAGATATAGCAGTCTGGAACAATACCGAAGTCCCAAAGATGAGTCTTGGAAGTAGGTTTCTAAAAATATGGGGTTTGGGGCGCCTGGGTGGCTCAGTGGGTTAAAGCCTCTGCCTTCAGCTCAGGTCATGATCCCAGGGTCCTGGGATCGAGCCCCGCATCGGGCTCTCTGCTCGGCGGGGAGCCTGCTTCCTCCTCTCTCTCTGTCTGCATCTCTGCCTACTTGTGATCTCTGTGTGTCAAATAAATAAATAAAATCTTAAAAAAAAAAAAAAGAAGTTGGAAAGGAATAGACACACGTGAGTTACAGATTTGACAAATACCAGATAAGGATTTGGAGGTGAAAGGTACAAGATCAGGGGCTGACAAAAGTTGCAAAAGAGGAGAGGCTTTCCTTTGGTGAGAATGTAGAGTTCTGTATGAGCAACATGGAAATGTGGGACAATACTTGGGCCACCTCGCAGAGGTTCTGAGGGTCACCTGAAGTAATTGATGTAGAAGCCTTCCAAGGAGTGTAAAATAGAACTCAAATGGAAAGAGTTACTATTGTTATTATTTACTGTCATTATTTGTGTACAAAATTATACATACAGACATCAGAACCTGCACACACACAGCACTACAAAATTGCTAGTCTTATATGCTATCAATCCTACTTTACTATTAACAGTTGCAACTCGCGTCAGATCTTACACTTTATCTTAACAGTTTTTGAAGCATTTCATGTGCACATTTTAATATTTTTTCACAACCATCTGGGAGGTAAATAGTGTAGGTGTTATTACCCAGAGAGGTAGGAACTGAGGAACTGAGATATGGAGTGATTTGGCTAAGGCCAATTCCAGTGCCAGAGCCAAGACTTAAATTTTGATCAAATAAACAGTAGTCTCTTAACTCCTATTGTGAGTGGGAAAAAAAAAACAAACACAAAACTTTTCACCAGGTGTTCATTTGGTTCCTGCTTTTCCTATATAACAACATCTAGAACACAGAAACACCTGATAACTCTCAGTTCTATTTTTTTTCCTCAACCACTCTATATTAGAATATTAGAACTTTAGGAACTCAAAGATACTGAATTTGCAAGGAGACGATCCTCAACAGCCAATTTCCTCTCCAAGGCTTCAAATATTTACCTACTAGCACAATTATTCTATAAATGGTCTCTTGGGGATAAAGACAAATCCATAATTCTGTTCTGAGAAACTGCCAATCAAAAATGAATACAGAATCATTTCTCGTTGATTTTCAGGAAAATCTGATGATACGCAATACAAGCATGTCCACTACATCCAACCAATGGAAGTGTTTCAACACCAAAAGCATTCCTCAGACTCGCTCTCAAAATAATTTTTTCATTTTTAAGTAAGCTCGATGGCCAATGTGGGACCTGAACTCATGACCCTGAGATGAAGAGCTGTGTGTTCTCCCGACTGAACCAGCCAAGCACCCTTCAAAATAGATTTTTAGTAGGAAGTGTCTCTCTTGACTAGAGTTATGCTTCAGTGATGACTGTATTTTTACGTTAATGCTTGCCTAATGACTATATTTTTTTAAAGATTTTATTTACTTATTTGACAGAGAGAGAAAGAGATCACAAGTAGGCAGAGGGGCAGGCAGAGAGAAAGAGAGGGAAGCAGGCCCCCCGCTGAGCAGAGAGCCCAATGTGGGGCTCAACCCCAGGACCCTGAGATCATGACCTGAGTCAAAGGCAGAGACTTAGGCCACTGAGCCACCCAGGTGCCCCAACCCTAATGACTATATTTTAAACAGGGCGGGCCTTATTTGCTTCATCTGTAAACTGCAATCCCCAGGACTGATACGAAATAGTGTTATAAAGTGGCTACCTAGCACAGTAGCTTGACTCGTCAAAGATTCAGTAAACAGTAGAAGTGATTTTAATCAGCCATTATTTCTTAACCTGCATTTCGTCATTTGAGTATTTCCATCCTTTGTGTGAATACACCATTCATCATGCTGACACCAACAAAAGGGAATAGATCATGACAACCCTGAGTCCGAGAGCACAGTCTAATTGAGGAGGTGTTCACAAGCTAATTGCTTCACAAATGAAGTGGGTAGGGAAGGATCTACTTAAAGACACAAAAATCTCAACACAAAGAGAAGACATTTGGTAAATTCCCCAACATTAATAGTAAGAACATCTGTCCTTCAAAAAACACCAAAAAGAATGTAAAAAGATAAGTCATAAACCAGGACATAGATCAACCCAATAATGTGAATCATGCTTAATATATGGGTGACACTGGACAATAGCCAGTAAACGATTTTGTAAGATTCTGTACTAGTACCACTTTTACTCAGGAAAGGCATGTTCTAGTTTTCTTTTTGCTACTTATCTAACATCTCTCTGCATCTCCATTCACGTTCTGTTGGATCCTCTTTATAGAGACCCACTAATACCCGGCAAAAGTCATGCAGTCAGAGCGTGGCTCCCCGGCAGTCTCTGCCTCATGCCCGCTCCCCAGTTCATGGCTTATGGTTGGCTGGGCTCCTTTTACCCCCCTCTCAGGTCTTTCCTCTTCTGGCTCTCCTACCCAGATTGCTCCTGGGTGTCCCCCCGCTTCTCACCCTCCGTGCAGGACCAGCATGATGTCTGGAATGCAGAGGGCCCTCAGATGGTGCAGGGCTGGAACCTACGCTACAAGAGGGAGATGGACCCTAGGCCCATGGATGCCAAGGACTGGGCTGGGGAGGGTTGGTGGGGTTTGGAGGAGAAAAGAAGAGGGAGAGGAAGGTAGCCTCAACCTGGGAACTTTGGTGTTAAATTTCCTTATGGAGTAGAAACCAAGGAAAGTGCTGGAAACAAGCAAAATGGCAGTGGGTTCCCTCAAGGAAGGTGCACACAATCGTATCTTATGGATGAGTGGCCTAACCAAGGCCTCATGACTGCCTAAACATATACTCGGGAAAGAGACATACACAGCCATACCACACACACTGCCTAATTGTCCCGGCCCAATGAAACTTGGCGTGGGAGATTATGGACCAGACAAAGAGCACTAATAATAAAGAAAATACTTCTGTTACCTTATTCTGTTCAGCACGGTCTCTTGCAGGTGACACACACAAACTCATTTATGTCTCAGTACAGCCCCTTAGGAAGTATCTATTATAGGTTGAACCACATGGAATTGCCAAAACTCAACCATTTTGACCTACAAATGGCAACAGTGCTTGGTGCAGCCTGCATTTTGTCTGCATTTTATAGATGAAGGAACTTAGATGTAGAGCACTTAAGTAACATGCTAGAAAGTGTCAAACTTTCAGGCCAGGCAACCAGGCTCCTGTTTCTGTGGTTGTTATTAACTCCTGAAATACACTGCCTCTCCACCACACTGAATTAAAATTTCTCCTAAAAATTCTCTCCACGAATTGGTGCCCAATCATTCCCAGTCTCTACACACCAATCTGTTCATGACATGCCTACTTCTTTTGAAATGCTATCACTGCTCACCCAGTCTGGAAAACTCAGAATCAAAATTTTATTTATTTTTTTCATTTCTAGTCCACAAGAATAAAGAATATGTATTGAGTCTCTGTCAGCAGGAGCTGCAAAATCATAGGCCACGAGAGCTGAAAGGGACCATACAGATAATCTAGTCATGTTCTAAGGCAGACATAGTCACTGAGTGCTCAGACCAGGATCAGATGAGAGTCTATATTCCACAGTTCTGGTCTTTTCTTTCTCTGTCTCAGCTTTCACATTGGATTCATGCTATAGATAATACCTCTTTGTTTCTCCAGAGATTCACAACCCATTTTAACTTTCTAACTGTTGCACAGGACAATAACTGGGCTCACCAAACACTCCCTCTGTATCAACAGTCTTCCAGATGGTTCACATGCATTAATTCAGGCATCAGTGCAAGAACTCAATGGTATGTTCTATTATAAACCCTGTTTTACAAATTGGAGACTAAAGCACAGATCAAGCCATTTGTCTCAGATCACTAAGCTTGTGGACTAGCGCCAGAGGTCATGCCATACACATTTGTAGACAAGACGCTGTGGCCATAAAGCTTCATCCTGCCCTACCCTTCACTGGGCAAGGCTTAGTCTTAAATCCTTTGGGAAGCATTCCCAATTCTCCCCCGACTCTGGGCTGAGTTGAACGTCTCATCTGCCCAAACCTCAGATCCCCTGTTCATAACACATCGTATATAATTGATGACTTATTGGTCTTTCTCCACTGGATTGCAAACATCCTGAGGACAGTGACTGTGTTTTACTGTTCGTAATATTCACAGGACTTGACAGAATACATAATAGTAATCACCACATAAATATTTGTTGAATGAACACATAGAAGAATGGATGGCCACCTAATTAATCTTCTTTCCTTCAATTTTTCATTATTCTAGGTCTCTTGTATCTTGACGTGAGTTTGGGTAACCAGTAAGACATTTAATGTGTAAGTTCAATGAAGACAGGTGAGCCCTTTGTTATCTGCCTTAATAACTAAAGATAAGCCTTTTGACTTTTTGTTCCTTAAACTCTTGGGTTATAAACTTGTCATTCTACTAATATAGTAGTTTTTCCCATCCATATCTCAGATATAAATTTGTTTTAAATCTTATACTTTGACTTTTGAGTGTGAAATAAACAAATTTATGTTATTTTACCTAGCCCGTTACACCAGAAATTAGGTCCAAATAAGCAGGTCAAATACTTTGACCTTAACACAGGTTAAATAAATATTTATTTTTAAATAAATACTTATTTATTACCTTAACACAGGTTAAATAAATACTTTGACCTTAACAGGTTCTCAAATATTCATAGTCATATGGGCTTCAGATGTCATCACAGCGAGACTTTTTTTTAAATATTTTTATTTATTTATTTGACAGACAGAGATCACAAGTAGGCAGAGAGACAGGCAGAGAGAGAGGAGGAAGCAAGCTCCCTGCTGAGCAGAGAGCCCAGAGCTCAATCCCAGGACCCTGGGATTTTGACCTGAGCCAAAGGCAGAGGCTTTAACCCACTGAGCCACCCAGGTGCCTGAGGGAGATGTGTTTTAAATGATTTTATACTTAAATGTGTTCATTCTAACTGAGGTGTCCAAACTGCTACTGTGTCCTCTGATTTGCAACGGTACTCCGAATTCTAACAAATAGTGCTGAGTCAATTGGACATCCAATTGGAAAATGCATTATTTCTCTATGTCATATAAAAATTAATCCCAGATGGATACCAGAGCTTAGTACAAAAGGTAAAACAATAAAGCCTTTAGAAGAGAGCATCTTTCTGATCTGTGGGTGGACAAAAAGCACTAACTATATAAGAATAATACTAGTATATTGGACTCTATTAAGAAGCAGGGTTCATCAAAAGTAAAAAAATTAAGAGACTAAGAAAGGAAACCTCAGTCAGAAGACATTCGTAATACGTGTATCCAACAAAGGAATTATATATCTAAAATATATAAAGTATATGCACACCTAATTAAGAAAAAGACAGAAAAATGAGTGGGCAAGGACTTAGGTACTTCTCAAGAGAAGAAATCCAAATGGCCAATAAGTATACAAAAAAGATTTGCAGTCTTGTCAGTCACCAAAGAAAGACAAACAAATCCACAATGCCAGACAATTACTCTCCCACAAAAATGGCTAAAATGAAAAGGACAAAAAACAAGCAGTGTTGAGGGCACCTGGATGATGTGGTCAGTTAAGTGTCTGACTCTTGGTTTTAGCTCAGATCATGATTCAGGGATGATCTCAGAGTCCTGAGATGAAGCCCCACTTTGGGCTCCACACTCAGCATGTAATCTTTTTTTTTTTCAAGATTTCATTTGTTTATTTGACAGAGAGAGAGAGAGAGAGAGAGATCACAAGTAGGCACAGAGAGGCAGGCAGAGAGAGAGGGAGAAGCAGACTCCCTGCTGAGCAGAGAACCTGACGTGGGGCTCAATCCCAGAACCCTGGGATCATGACCCAAGCCGAAGACAGAGGTTTAACCCACTGATCCACCCAGGTGCCCCCAGCATGGAATCTTCTTGAGATTCTCTCCCTCTCCTTCTGCCACTCCTTCTCATGCTCTCTCTCTCAATAAATAAATCTTAAAAAAAAAAAAAAAGAAGTGTTGATAAGGATCTGGAACAATGGGGTCTCTGACTATTGCCCCTGGGAGTATAAAGTGCACAGTCACTTGGGAGAATTCTTTGGCGTATTTCATTAACATGCTCTACGTAAAGCAGTTCCATGCCTAGGTATACCTTCTGGAAATGCATATACACATTCAACAAAAGACATTCGTGAGAGTGTTTCCACTCTGTAGTGGAAACTACATGTGTGTTCATCAATTGTGGAGCAAAAAAATTAAATGTGTATAGCCACGGTATGGAGCGCCACACAAAAATGAGAATGAAAAATCTACAAATTCACATAATTTGGGTGAATCTCAGAGATACAATGTTGAGTGAAGAAGCCAGACACAGAAGAATGAGTACTATAGGACTTCTTTTATGTAACTCCAAAAACTGGCAAAGCTAATCTATAACTTAGAAGTCAGGAGTCTAGTGGTTAGTTTGGGGAGGTGGAGTAAAAGGACTGCATGGGAGCATCAAGAGGGTGTATGGATGCCCGTGATGTTTTGTTCTTCTGATCTGGAAGCTGGAATCTGAGAGATGCTTGAGAGTCTTAACCTTATATTGATGACATATTTACTTTTCCACATGTAAGGTATAAAAATAATAAAAATTACATGGAGAAGAAAGTCTTGGTGAAGGGCAATAACCATTACTTATGTTCATTATCACTTCATACATAAAAATGCATATTGGTTTGTTTTTTTTTTTAGTAACATAGAATGGATTTGTAAATTGTTTCATTACCATATTCCATTGTGTAAGTAAGAGTCCAGTGTCAGTTTCCTGAGTATTAGGGATTGAACTGGGTACTCTCCAGACTCATAAATTGAAGTCCTAAATCACTAATATCTCGAATGTGATTTTACTTGGAAATAGGGTTGTTGTAGATGTAACTAAGTCAAAGTGAAGTGTTACTGGAGTAGGGTGGGTCCCTACTCCAGTATGCTTGGTGTCCTTGTAAAAGAGGAAATTTGGACACAGTTATGCATGTACAGAGGGGAGATGAGGACCCAGGGAGAAGACAGCTATACAAGCCAACAGAAGAGGCCTGGAACAGCTCCCTCCCTCACAGCCTTCAGAGGGAACCAACTCTGCTGACATCTTGATCTTGGATCTTGAATTTCTAGACTCCAGATTTGTGAGACAATACACTTCTTTTATTTAAACCATTCAGTTTGTGGTAATTAGTTACAGCAACCCAAGCGAACTAATACGCTGGGAAAACCAAAAGGGGAAGCAACGTGCCTCTGGATACCCAGCCAGATAACAGGAAGGGACGGTGGGGTTAAAGGCTCTTCTGCAATAGGGACACCTGCTGCCCACTCCACCACTACTTCAACTAGCAGCTCACCCACTTGGTAAGGCTGCTCTAGGGAAGGAAGAATAATGGAAGGCGTTATGCAAGGGAATGATCCTTTTCCTATTTTGAAGCAATGTAATGCTTGGAGTCATGGGATGCACTGAAGATGGAACGTGAGCACCTAAGCCTCCCAAACAGTTCTGGAGACCCTGGCAAGAATCCTCAGAGAGGATTTTTCTGACCTGGCAGTGGCCTGGGTCTGGAGTACTTTCAAGAGGTAAAATGGTCCCCCGGATTATTCCTAAAGCAGTGGTTCCAATCACGCTTTAGTCAGGACCTCTTAGAGAATCTGTTGAAAGCCAAAAGTCCCTTCATCAGATAAATGCCCATATTCATCCAGATTTAAGAGTATACGTAAAGATTTTTAAGGCAGGGGATTTTTTTTATCTCTCTTCTAGAAATAAAGATGGATGGCTACAGATAATGGCTAAAGACAATTTCACCTGTCATCTCAGAGGAAGTTAGCAACTACTTGTCCTCTGCCAAGACTCAAAGGTATCATTCTGGAAACTTTGTAACTTTCCCCCATGGGTTGGTTTTTCTCTTCCCCTATCTTTTCTTCTGCAGTGACTAGCAGTTAATTACTTAAAATGCAAAGAGAACGTATGTCTCTCTTCAGGGGCACAAAGGAAAGGGGAGGCCTGAGGATGGAACTCAGTCCACAGCCTGGTTTGGGGAAAGAGGGAATAACAGTGAGGAGAGAAGCACAGACTGATCAGTGCTCACCTGTGGTGAACAATGAAGAACATCATTTCCTTGGAGAAAATTCTCATTCTCTTCCCTGTGGAATTTCTAGTGTTTCATTTCAACTCCATTTGCCAGCATAATTAAGTTGACATTACCTGTGCAGGACTATGAGAAGCTAAGTTATTGACTGGGGCTGGTTTGGAGGGTGAAGAGGGGGAAATAAAAACATGCAAGTATTTTATATTTTACACTGAAGATCTTTACTGCGAAGATCACAAACCCCAAAGCTACAACTGGTTAAACATTGCTCAAAGAGTAGGAGGCACTCAAGTGTAAAGGCGGATCCTACAATTTGCTCATCATCATATTTGCAGAGCTAGGCATCTGCCTGGCACATGGCAGACACTCCAAAAATCATGTGAATAAATGAATGAATGAATGAATGAAGGCATAAATGAGTGAAATGGTCATGGGATTTGCAGTTCATAAGATTTGGATACTAGTGTACATTCATTCATCCATTAAGTAGATGTGTGACAGGTCACTCTGTCTTTGGGACTGGCTTTCCATTTCTACAAAATGCGGGTCCTGGACTCCATATAGAGAAGGTGCTCAGACAATCTACACTTAGAATATGAGTATTAGTTAATTATTAGTAGTAATTATTAATTAGCTAATAAGTTAACTAATGAGTATTCGTTAACAGTTAAGGCAAAGCTATCTGAAGTGCCCACTCTGTATGGTAGATAAGATGGGGTGGTATGTGCTGGACATATAGTCTAAGAGTTTGCAGAAATCTAATTTGGGAAAGCTTTGCTCTGTCCTTCGGAAAGTGAGACCTACATTTACCTAATGTGAGGTCCTGTGATCTGTAATGCACTCAGTGGCACTTGCGTAGCTATTGCTGCAGGCAGGACTGGACCAAAATAGTAGGAGGAAAAATGAGAGGCAATGTCAGAATTCTGCTAGGGAGAGGGTTTTGACAAGTACAACTGCTCATTTGGATGAGAGAAGTTAACCCTTTCAGACCATCAGAGATTCCCACCACCTCGAGAACAGTCTCAGGAGTGGACCTCAAGGTTCTCCAAGTCTTTCGGTAAGGGAACGAGTCCCATCGTTTAGCTCATCTGCTCATCTTCAGGGCACATACGTCCTGAAGGTCTTGCATAAACACAATACAACTGAAACACGATTCAATTCGGAATGAAACAACAGCTATGCTGTAAAAGAAATAAAAAATATACAGACTGACCGGAAATTGATTTCATTAATACTTATTTGGTTTACATTTGGGTTTTGTGTGAAATTAAGGGGATAATTTCTCTTACATTTTCGATAAATGGCTCTAGTTTTATTCAATGACTATTGTCCATCTTAAAGATGATTTTCTTATTGGGGAAAAAAACCTATGCTGTTACTATCCACACATCTTTTAATATTAAATGTCCTTTCTTGAAAATAATTAGCAAAACCTCCAATACATACACACATACTGAATTGTTATACACAGCTTCTTTTGGTTAGTTTATCAAATTCTCCCAGCAGATTCCTCCAGGTTCTGGGCAGTGTTGTGCTTTGGCAGATCTAACTCCACTAGAAGGACTTAAATAGTTTCAAAGGTATTGGGACCAGACACAGAATTTAACGGGCTTCCTAATTTCCATCTATCCTGACCTCACGGATACCAGGGTTTGTGTGATCTTTATGAGATATATCCTCTCACTGACCTGTGATAAATAAAGCATTGTTTTCTTTTTTCTTTTTTAATGATCTAAAATGTACAGTGTTTTCACAATGACTTTTTCTCATTTCTTGGTTCAGGAAATATGAATCTTGCCTCCTGCAGTCATCCTGTTATTCACCAACAAATATTACTGACCCAACAACTCCTCAGCTGAGGTAGAAGAACACAGAGAGGGTGGGAGAGGCCACGGTCTTGTTTTCTCCACACAGATTCATAGGGAAGTCTTTGCTTTCCCTTCCTTGCCTCAAATGGGTGCCTCAGTGGTTTGAGGCCATGTCTGGAGGAGCCTAGGATGTTAAAATACCTCAAAAACAACAACAAAAAATAGTATGTCCAAAAGCCACAGGGACCACATGTTGTGAATGACAGCTTGGAAATGCTTTTGCTGGACTACAGACGTTAAGGATACAAACTTATCTAGGACTTTTAAAATAAACCATGATGAAAACAATACACATGTGCTATTCTTAGTGTTTGATAATTATACTGAGAACAATTTTTTCACTGTCTATTTAATCACATTGTTGACTACACAAAGAAATATATAATATTCTTTGCATTGGTATAGGTGTTAAAGTTAAAAAAATAAAGCCTACGGAATTGAGATGTTATCTGAAATCAATTTTTTTTTTTTAAAGGTAAGCCTCTGAGTTAGCCATTAAAAAAAATTTCTTGCTCAGTGTGCCTGGGAGGAGCCCATATTTCATACTGTTTGATGCCCACTGAATACACTGACCTGGAAGGATTTCATGATAACGGTAATAAACCCAAGCACCAGCCTTCAAGTATCCTATCTTCTGGTTCTTTTTTTTTTTAAGATTTATTTATTTATTTATTTGACAGACAGAGATCACAAGTAGGCAGAGAGGCAGGCAGAGAGAGAGGAAGGGAAGCAGGCTCCTTGCTAAGCAGAGAGCCCAATGCAGGGCTCGATCCCATAACCCTGAGATCATGACCTGAGCCCAAGGCAGAGGCTTTTAACCCCCTGAGCCACCCAGGAACCCCCAATCTTCTGGTTCTAAGTCCCATGGAAAATACCTGGATCAATTGTTCCCACATTTTGTATCTGAACTGTGCGGGTTATGTATGAAGCCCCAGGGGATTGTCGTGCCAAAAATCCTGATTCAGTAAGTATAGGGTGGGGACAATAAAATGTATATTTCTGTTACCCCTAAACTAAGACTATCATCCTGAAACCATCAATATCCATAAAACCAGCACATAAATAATAGATTTGCCTCATTGTTGAAATAAAAATTGAAGGTGATACTCTATAGTAAATTTGTGCTCAGAGGTAGTAGAGTTCAACAGAGGTAATTACCCTCCCTACTTCTTGGGGCTGTCACTATGTGTATCTGAGTGCCCATCCTGTATACAGGAGTTCAAATGTTTGAGTAACTCTCAAAAGTGACTACCTTCCACACTATCTTCTGCTTCTCATACTGGCATGTAACGTTAGTTACCATAGTCAGACAACAAATAGCATTGCCAATAATAATGGAGCTTCTAGGAAGTCAATTTACAATTTATAGACTGAATGTATGAGTCTCCCCAAAAGTTATATGTTGAAATCTACTCCCCAGTGTGATGGTTTGGAGATAGGACCTCTAGGAGATAATGATGTTGTGAGGGTGGAACGCTTATGAATCGATTAGTACCCATATATAAGGGACTCCAGAGAACTCCCTTGTTTGGAATATGGAGTATGGAGATTTCTTATAAAATTAAAAATGGAAATACCATACGATGCAGTAATTCCACTCCTGAGTACATACCCAAAGAAAATGAAAACACTGATTAAAAAAGATACATATACCTCCTATGTTTATTGCAGCATTATTTACAATAACCAAGATACAGAAGCAACCCAAGCACCCATTGATACATGAATGGCTAAATAAGGGGTGTGTGTGTGTGTGTGTGTGTGTGTGTGTGTGTGTCTACAATGGAATATTACTCAACCATGAAAAAGAATGAAATCTTGCCATTTGCAACAACATGCATAGATCTAGAGGACATCATGCCAAGTGAAATAAGTCAGGCAAAGAAAAACAAATACCATATGATTTCACTTATATGTGGAATCTAAGAAGCAAAAACAACAATCAGAAATAGGTTCATAAATACAGAGAACAAACTGGTGGTTGTCAAAGGGGAGGAAGTTGGGGGATGGGCAAAGTAGAGGAAAGGGATTCAGAGGTACAAACTTCCAGTTATACAATACATAAGTCACAGGCCTGAAAAGTATAGCACAGGGAATATAGTCATTACTGTAATAATGTATGGTGACAGATGGTAACTACATTAATTATGGTGAACACTGTGTAATGTATAGAACTGTAGAATCACTAAGTCATACACCTGAAACTAATATAACATTGCATGTCAACTATACTTCAATAATAACATTTTTTTTTTTAAAGAGAGAGACTCCAGAGAACTCCCTCGCCCCTTCCACCATGTGAGGTTACAATGAAAAGATGGACACTTGCAAACAATGGAATAGGATAGGGAGCCCCGAAATAAACCCGTGTTTGTATGGTTAATTGATCTATGACAAGAGAGGCAAGAACATACAATGGGGAAAAGATTTGATAAATGATATTGGGAAGACTGACCAGCTACATGCATAAGAATGGAACTGAAGCACTTTCTTACACCATACCCAAAAATAATCTCAAAATGGATTAAACATCTCTTATCCTGAAACCATAAAACTCCTAGAAGAAAAATAGGCCTCAGCCTCAGCAACATCTATGAGCCCAGGAAGTGGGCTCTCCCAGCCACCCTAACTGTTAGAAATAAATTTCTGTTTTTATAAACCACCCAGTCTATGGTACTTTGTTATGGTAGCCTGAATGAACTAAGACTACCCCTTAATATGGAAAACAAATGAAAAACAAATCTATTAAAATTATGGCCAGTGAATTTAATGTCTAGAGCAAGGGTAGGCATTTTCTGTAAAGGGCCAGATGCATTAGGCTTTGCCGGTTACAACTACTCACTGGGTAGAACACACAAGTTCATATATAATGTGATGAATAGATAGAATAATGATCCTGGCTGTTTTCCAAAAAAGCTTTTTTTTTTTTTTTTAAAAGATTCATTTAATTTATTGACAGAAGGATCACGAGCAGGCAGAGAGGCAGGCAGCAGAGAGAGAGGAGGAAGTAGGCTCCCTGCTGAGCAGAGAGCCCAATGTGGGGCTGGATCCCAGGACCCTGGGTCCATGACCTGAGCTGAAGGCAGAGGCTTTAACCCACTGAGCCACCCAGGTGCCCCTCCAATAAAGCTTTATTTATGGACACTGAAATTTGTTTTTCATATAATTGGCTTGTGCTACAGAACATTATTCTTCTCTTGATTTTTTTTTTCAACCATTGAAAGATATAAAAACCATTCTTAGTTCAAGGGATATATAAAAAACAGGCAGGGGCCAGATTGGCCCTTAGGCCATAGTTTGCCCACCCCTGGGCTAGAGCACAAGATCAGAGTCCATAGCTATATGAACTTTCTTCTTCTCTACTGTTCTTTTGGTTGCATTGTTCTTTGGTCATAGATTGCATTCCTGCCTCCAACCCACCCCCATGCAAATACACTAGGGTCCTGGAAAGAAGATATATGAAATTCATTGCAAAATCATTGCTCCTACAGACACCCTGTGCATTCACATTGTGTTGCCCTGTAAGAGATACATTACGAACATCAAATAAGGCCCAGACCTACCATGGAACAAGATAGTCTTGTGAAGTCTTCCCCACTGACTATGCTTATGGCTCCTCATGTGTAAATCTAGACTTGACAGAATGGACCTCAGGGAGGGCCTGCCTGTAGCCTTGCCATGAACATAGAAATCAAACAACAACAGCAAAACACAAATAAAAACTTATTATTCATCAGACTGTGGGTCTTGCTTATGAATATCTCTTTATCTCTTATCCATATAGCAAAATAGGTTCATCATGAATTTAAAGCCTATTAACAGAGTCAGTTCTGATCTCCTGTTTCCTTCCAGCTAAGTAGCATGAAAGGGATGAGAGAAGCTGATGGATAATAGAGAGCTGTCAACGTTAAAAGGTTTACTCTATTAATATAGGGCAACATTTCCCAAAGCGTGGTATGCTGAATGCTGACTGTTAGATGTTCTGCCAAAAAAAGCATTTCAAGGTCAAATAAGTTTAGGAAGTGTGTCATAAAATATCCCTTCTTTCTTGATTCTTAGCATGCATTTGTAAATTAAAGGCTCTGAGGATTTTTGCAATAAAACTGCTTACCTAGGTTAAGTCAAGTGTTTCTCAAACTTTCTTAGGAAACCTTTTTTTTTTTTTCCTTTCCTTCACTTAACTGTTATTCGTATGCCAAAACACTAATGATCCAGATGACATTTTGGGAAACACTGATATAAACAAGAGGAAAAAATGGAAAGGTTTTAAGTAGGGAAGTGAATTATGTTTTAGAACCAACCACTTTGGTAAGGAGCAGACCTTTCTTTCCTAATTTTTGTCATTTTTAGGAAATGACCCTATATTATAGTCATGTGCTCAAGCCAGCAAATACAGCCACATTTGTTAACTTTTTAAGAAGTGATAAAATACGTGATGGTTTAAAAATAACCCTAACAGTACACATGATGGTGTGAAAAGCAAATGATGGTGTGTTGCCACTCTCTCACCTCTACACCAATAGTCTGGTATATTCTCCAGACATACTAGGCAGGGTTACCAGCTTCCATTTCATTTTTTGTTTTTTGTAGCAACTTTAAATCATAGGCATGAGTCTACTGCTTTGGATTATAAACTTTCAGCAGTATCTACCAAAACAATTCATTCTTACACTTCTTTTGGCCTCATATACCTCTTATATCAAATCTATCAACAAGTTCTAGCAATTCTACTTTCAAAATACATGTCAAGTCTGTCCACCTCTCTCCACCCTCCCTGTCCGAACAGTCACTGGCACTCTGCCCTAACTGGTCTTCCTTCTTGTAACCCTTTATCCTTCTTGTCTTTTGCTCTTATTGCATCCATAAAGAGTTCCTCAAAACATAAATTAATGGTCCTTGGCTTCAAAGTCCTCAATGGCTTCCCATCAAAATAAAATTCAGAATCTTTTTCAAGATCTGTGAGGTTTTGCATGATCAGGGTCCTGCCTACTTTCCCACACTCATGTCCAGCCTCTCAGCCATCTCCTCACCAAACTCTAGCCGCATGTGCTTCCTCTCTGACCCCTGAATATTTCCAGCCTTCTCCTCTCCTTACAGCTTTCCCATCTGCTACTTCCTCTACCCAGATTGCTTTTTCTTACTTTTTTCCCAAGCTAAGCCCTATTCTTATTTCAAATATCAATTTAAATCTTTCATTGTCCGAGAGACCTTCCCAAAACACCAAATCTGAACCAGTTCCCATTGTTTTGTTTTGAAGATTTATTTGAGAGAAATAGAGCATGCACATGAGCAGGGAGGAGGTGCAGAGGGAGAGAGAGAGAGAGAGAGTCTCAAGCAGACCCCCTGCTGAGCTGGGAGCCTGATGAGGGACTCAATCCCACAACCCTGCAATCATGACCTGAACGGAAATCAAGAGTTGGATGATAACCAACGGAGCCACACAGGCACCTCTCCTGCTTTGCCCTTTTTTTTTTTTTTAATTGCACCCTGTTCTTCATTCTACTTCCAACAATTTGTTATTACATGTTTATTTTTTAAATGTCCATAAGTTCCACAAGATGGGGAACGTATCTGCTTTATTCAGCACTAACTGTGGAAAAATTGGCACTGTGTCTGGTCACAGAAGAGACTTAATTATTATTTTTACATGAATGAAGCTCACCATTGGAAAGTTCTCTGATAGTTTTATCTGCTGCCTTTTCCTTACATGAAAACTTAGCACCACCCAGATTTTTGTTTTTTGCACACTGATCACCCAGAAGATGCATGCGTTCACCTCTGTGGGGAGCAGGGCTCTAAGGGACGTCTCCTGTAGCTGTCCTCTTAAGCTTCACTAGCCATCTCAATTTATTCTCTTCTTGGGAACTCACTGTACTTATATTCTGTACCATTCATTTGGTGTGTACTCTTATATTGCCTTGTAACAACTCATCTACTATTGTTAATGAACACCTTATCTTTACAGCTTGTCTGACCAATGATGTCATAAGTCTGTCGAGTACAGGACCTGGTACTTCACAACCAAAAGTACACAGCATGCCTCCACAGAGTTGTACATAGTTGTACGAAAGGAGTCTCTGTCCGGCACCTGTAGTGCCCCCATTTTAACACTTAAGTCTGGGGATTTGACTCATTTTCTTTCACTGCTTTCTTCCCCAACATTTTGGAGTGTGTTGCCGTCATACTGGAAATGAAAGCTGGGATAAAGAGTAGTTAAGGGAGGAGAGTGGGGGACAGAGAACTTGCCTGAAGTTTCTCATCTCCTCCTCTAGTGTTGAAAGAGGTAAAGACAACTTGGTAAAGGACTGGGCATCCTTTATACTGCTAGGGATCTCCTAGAATATTTAGAAGAAAGACTTGCTCAAGACTTGGAAATATGGATTTTTAGAACTTACGTGAAACAAGAAAATTTCAGTCATTAACTCAGTCTCTTATCACTTGATTTTTGGATGAATTAGACCCAAACACCCATCTAATTAAGGAAGTATCTCTGGGACCCAAGAAGTTAGTCTGTCTTTTACTTGCCAATTCCAATGTTGTCCAAATAACGGTTGTTAAGGAATATTTAAAATGCTGAATACCTTAGCTACTTTTTGCTTTATTTTCTTCCTCACCAAAATACAAGGGTTATTATGAAAGTTCTGCCACCAACCTTCCTCAAGCTACTTCTGAAACATGGAACAGGAAAGTTAAGCCTATAACAGTATTATATTTGTTAGCATAGAACTGTTCAAGGAATGTAGACGTTTTCACAATGATCTGTCTACCTAGTGTATCTTCACAACAACCTTTTAAGGTGAACAGAGTAGTAGACATTGTTATCTTGAATCAGTCAATAAGGAAACTGAGCATGAGAAAGAGGGCCTTAATGATATAGGCACCAAGTGGCTAACTTCCAGGTTTGTGTTGGAGAAGTCACCTAAAATGTAGGATCACTATTATCACAACCCCGTTATTCAGTAAGTTCTAGAACAGGATTGTTAACCTGGGGTCAGGCCTGGCTACAGAATTTGCGGCATCTAGTATAAAATGAACACTTGGAGCTCCTTCTTTGCAAATTATTGAGAGCTGACAATGACAGCAGAACTTTAAACCAAGTGCGGGGGCCTTCAAAGTTCAGAGTCCCGTGTGACTGCACAGTTTGCGTTTCTGTGAGGCTGGCCCTGCCCAGGGCCTCCACACATCTAACATTTGGTTTGGTATCAGGGAGGCTGTGAACTCTGAAAATGTAGGCAGAATTTTTTCTTAATGTGCATGTGTTTGTGTTTCATATCCCATAGCTTTTTTTTTTTTTTTCAGATTCTTAATGTGGTCTGTTAACAAAATAAAGCATGAAGAATGCCTCTTCAAGAGTAAAAAATGTTCTCACGGAGCCCACAATGCCAGGAACGAGCATGCTGGCTCCCGTGCATGATCTTTCTGGAGACTGAGCTTGTGAACGAGTGGGTTTTCATGACTGCATGCGAGTAAATGCAAAAACCAAAGAATTCTTAAGACTGCCCAGATGTTGCCAGAAATACACTCAAAATGCATCTTCAGATGACAGGGAAGCAAATGGTGAGATGTTCACGATGACCATATATTCCTTATAAACCCCAACGGGATACCCAAATATGAGCTCTTTTGTTGAATTTTACCCCCTTAAAGAAAGCTTCTCCCTCTTCTGTAATTAGATATCACATTCCCTCCTTCAGACAAAGGAGAAATACCTCACTGCAAGATTTACCAACTTGTAGTGTAGGAGTCAGGTAGGAATTTGTTTAAAAAGCAGGTGCAGAAAATGCCCTCAGAAATGGAAAGGGTCCGGGGTGCCTGGGTGGCTCAGTGGGTTAAAGCCTCTGCCTTCGGCTCAGGTCATGATCCCAGGGTCCTGGGATCGAGCCCCGCATCGGGCTCTCTGCTCACCAGGGAGCCTGCTTCCCTTCCTCTCTCTCTCTGCCTTTCTCTCTGCCTGCCTCTCTGCCTATTTGTGATCTCTGTCTGTCAAATAAATAAATAAAATCTTAAAAAAAAAAAGAAAGAAAGAAAGAAATGGAAAGGGTCCTCTGAAGACCAGCATTCCGAGAAACACTACAGGTGAAATACTTCAACACCCGAGTCGGCTGGTAAAACCTCATAGCCATCTCCTGGAAGTCTCACACACAACTATCCCTAAATGTGCGCGGTGCCAAAAGCCTGGTCTTGCCAATTAGAGTGGTTGCCTTAAAATTTTACTTAGTCTCTTTGCCCTTTCAGACTAAATAGGCTTGCTTCTCAGCCAGATCTCCAGCTCATATAAATGGGGGTAGGGAGATGAGTAACTGAAACCAGAGGGTAATTCTCAAATCTCCTTTCTCCCAGTGTCAAACTTCTCATGATGCACTTCGAACAAGTAGAAAAGTACGATTAACCCGAGCTTCTTGTTCACCCTGCTGTCCCTGCTCTGTCCTTGCTCATGGTACACTGGGGGCACTCCACATGATTCAACCAGCCGCCAAAGCTCCTGCAGACCCATCCCTCCAGGACCTGGTTGCTCGCACTAGGTACCTAATCCATCCAAGAGTAAGCGTTCATTAATTCTACCCATCCCGCAAGATGAAACAGGAGGCTGGCAGGTGAGTAGTAGTTGAGAGTAGCTTTCCTCTGGTTTCTAAGATTAAGTTGGCTATTAATCCTTTTAATTGAATGGAATTGCCCCCTCGGGCAATCTTCCTCTCCCCGGGTGTACGCAGCCTTCCTACAAGCCATCTACTCGAATTGGAGTCTGTTGGTACCTGCTCCCCGGCTCTTCCCAGCACGCCCAGGCCACAGGGAGAGGTGGCAAACTTCCGACAGCCGCAGACCCCACCCGGGCCGGCCCTGCGCCCTTCAGCGGGGGATGGGGCCTGCGCGAGGCCGGGCTGGGAGAGGGAGTGGGAGGGTCCCGGCGCGCGGCCGGGCGCGGGGCTCGGGGCGAGCGAGCACGCGCCGCGGGGCCGGAAAGCGCGCCGGCTCTCTCCCGCGCAGGGAGGGCCGCGGACCCGGCGCCGCTCCACACGTGGCCCGGAATCGCCGCGCTCACTTCAGGAATAGCCCCAGGGCCTCAGGTAGCGGCCGCCAGACCCGGCCCGGCGCCTACCTCCCTCCATCCTGGCTGCCCCGAGCGACTCGCGCGTTAACCCTCTCGCGCCCGGCGCGGCCCGCCGCCTCTGCCACCCCCAGCGCGCACCACCTCGGCGAGCAGTGCAGGCGCCCAGAGCGCGGGCCGACGGCTGGGGGTGGGGGGCGACCGCAGGAGGACTGAGCCTTCCAAACCGCTTCCCTCCCGCCTCCTGGCCGAGCCCACCCTCCCTCGGGGTCCGCGGGGACCCGCCCCTCCCGCGCACCCGCCGAGCCTGCCTGCCTCCCCGGCCGCCCCCGCCCCGCGTGGCCTCCGAGGCGTGGGCTCGGTGAGCTCTGGGCTGCGGCCCCCGGAATACCTGCTCCTCCGGCGCGGGTGGGGTTCAACTGGTGGTCCCGTGAACCCCACTCCTTCCCCGAGGCTCCGGCAAGTACTCCAGCCGCAGGGAAAAGCGCTCGCGGCTTTAGGCTCCCAAACGTGACACTCTATATATCCGGCTCCGAGACTGGGTGTGGGGAGGGAGGAAACCACCCTCCCTCCGACCTTCCCCGTCGCCGCCGCGGCCTCGGCGTGGGGCGCAGTGGCGGCGGCAGCCTCAGCCCGCGGCGGGAGGAGGGTGCGGGGCTGGCGAGGGCCCTTAACAGGCCGCGGGGCGACCGCACGGTGCGCGCAGGCCCGCCCGGCGGCTTCCATTCATTGAGCACCCAGCACAGATGCTCGCTATTACTCCCGGGCTTTTTTTTTTTTTTTTTTTTTTTTTCCTTCCCATTTCTTTTTCCTTTCTGTCTTTTTTTTTTTTTTTTTTTTTTTTTTTGTTAAGCTGGGCAAGGGGAAAGGGAACTAGAAAGGCGCCCCTCTCTGGTCTGAGAAAGAAAAGCTCCCACACCTTGAGAGAGAAAGGAGGAAAGTGGGGGGTTGGTGCGGGAAGAGAGAGGCAGAAAGTCTAAGGTTCTGGTCTGAATGCTTGGAGGACACACTTTCCCCCCACCCACCCTAACAGAAAATAAAGCCTCAAAATCCGAGTTCGCTAAGCTTGTAGGTACCACACACCCTGTGGGAGGGATGCTCTTGTATCTGCTCCACTCTGCGGAGGCGCCCTGCAATGACCGGCCAGCGCAACGTCCTTTTTAAAATCCGGGGGGGTGGGGGCACGCTCTACTTAGACCCAGGGTTTGGAGGGCAGACCTGAGGCGTTGTCTGGCCGCGGGGTGGAAGTGGGCAGCTGGTGAGAAGACTAGAAAGGACCAGAGGTGCGCGCTGCAGAAACAGCAGCGCTTGGACAGATTAAAAAGAAAAGGAAAAAATAATAATAAGACGTTTTGCTTCTTAGCCTGGTAGCTCTTTTGCAGATTTGGTTTGGTCATTGTTAATATTTAAACGGAAAAACTGGATCCGTCGTGAGGGAAGACTTGTAGAGGGCGGACAGGCGGGGGGTGCAGCCGTCCTAGTCCTCAGCTCGGGAAGTGCTGAATGAGGGCCAACGCCCAACCTATTTCCTAGAACAAGGTGGAAGATAAATTCCCAAAAAATACGGTGTGTTAAGATAAAACAAAATGAACATTGCCCTAGAAGCTGTCTTCACGGTCCTCATTACAACAATTGACATACAGATAAATAAAATTTAATTCATGAAGGATGGAGATAATGAAATGAGCTTTTTTTTTTTTTTTTTTTTTTTTTTTTTTTTTTCTTTGCATTAAGAAGAATTCATGCCCATCTTGAATTCTCTCCTATGGGGCTCTCTTTGGTTAAATGTAGCAAGCAAAGTGTAGCCTAAAGGCACTGTGGCTAATTTCCTCTGGTGACTGTCCAAAAGCAAGAGAAGGAGAGGAAAAGTTAGGACCAAGTAAATATACTTTTTTTTGTTACCCCTTCCCCCACTGAAGAATAAATCGGAATGTATTCTCAAAACGTGTATGACAGTACTTGAAATGATACTGTCAAATGTTGGTGAGACTATGTTGTAATTCCTCATCACACTGGATAGAAGGTAAATTTTTACAGCTCTTCGGAAAGCAATTTATTAACACATTTCCAAGGCATAAAATGTTCACTCAAAAATGCTTACTGTTCTGAACCTTTTGATGAAGAATTCCCATTTTTTAGAATATATCCAAAGGAAATCACCCAAAAAAGGGAAATGCCTTATGGACGAAGTTACAGGTTTATTATAACATTATTTATAAGGTAGAAAATAAACATGCTTTCAGTGGAATGTTGGCAACTAAAATGCAACATTATTGTAGATTACAAAATTGTAATTGGATTATCACCTTTTAAAATGACATTTACATATAGATAATGTATTGGTCTGCTAGTGCTGTCATATTGAATGAAGTACACAGACCGAGTGGCTGAAACAACAGAAATTTATTGTCTTATAGTTCTGGAGGCTAGAAGTCTGAGAACAAGTGTCTGCAGGATTCTTCCTTCTGCGGGCTGTGAGAAGAATGTTTCAGGCCTCCTACCTAGCTTCTGGCGGTATGCTGGTAATTTTTGGCTTCTCTTGGCTTATAGAAATATAATCTTTGCCTTCATGTTCACACAGTGTTCTCCCGGATGCCCAAATTTCCCCTTTTCATAAGGACAACAGTCATTCTGGATTAGGGCTCATCCTAATGACCTCTTTTTTTTTTTTTAAAGATTTTATTTATTTATTTATTTGACAGAGAGAGATCACAAGTAGATGGAGAGGCAGGCAGAGAGAGAGAGAGGGAAGCAGGCTTCTCGCTGAGCAGAGAGCCCGATGCGGGACTCGATCCCAGGACCCTGAGATCATGACCTGAGCCGAAGGCAGCAGCTTAACCCACTGAGCCACCCAGGCGCCCCCTAATGACCTCTTCTGAGCTTAATTTATTACGCCTGCAACAACCTATTCCCAAATAAGGTCACTCTGAGGTAACGAGGGTCAGGACTTCAACATATAATAGGGGAGGTGGGTGGAGAAGGGCAGGGTTCAACCCAAAACAGGTAAAAATAAAAACAGGCAGTGTAATAGGTTGAATGGTGACTTCAAAAATGTATGTATGTCCCTGGAGCCCATGAGTGTTACCTTATTTGGAAGAAAGGGTCTCTGCATATGTAATAAAGATCTTGAGAGTAATTCATCATGATTATCCAGGTGGGCCCTAAACCCAATGTTAAGTGCCTTTATAAAAGAAAGAAAGGAGGATTTCAGACCCCTACATACTGGAAAAGAGATGTGGAGACAAGGCAGAGATTGGAGTGATGAGACAAACACCAATAGCAATAGCAACAACAACAACAACAACAAAACAAAGAAATGAAGGAATGCTGACAGCCACCAGAAGATAAAAGATAGATGGAAGGATTCCTCTCTAGGACCTCCACAGGGAGCATGGTCCGCACCTTGATTTTGGATTTCTAGCTCCAGACCTGTGAGATAGTTAATTCTTTAACAGTTTAAGCCACCCAGTAATTTATTACAGCAGCACAAGGAAATGAGTAGGAGAAATTTGTCTGTGGTGGAATTTCACATACTTTTTTGTTTTTTCTTGAAAAAGAGATAATACAGACCACGACCTTTCTGAGACAATATTTTAATAAAGTTATCTTAAAATTCTCATTCACTTTTGAAGGGGTAGGCAGGGGACATGCTAAAGATTTCACTGTCTTGCCAAATCAACTCTCCAAGACGCTCAAGTGCAGTGAAAACAACAAAGTGTTCTGATTATGTAAAATGTGTCCTGTTGTTCTGGATCCCCACACACGTACATGGTCAGCTCCTGCTAATACAGAGTCAGCTCTATGTTGGTCTGATTAGAGGGCAGGCTTCAGGGTTTTATCTCAAAACCATCGTTGTTCATGGTCAATGTTGAGAAATAGGCTATTACGACTGACCTCTCCTTTCAAAAAGTCTTTTCTCCCTCACTATTGCTCAGGAACTTACCATTTTGTTCAAACCCCATAAAGTTTCTTTATAAATCTGCCTGGAAGTCTTTATGTAATATGCAAAATACTTCCAGCCTGTGCCAGACCCAAAGTAATATGTCAGATCATTCTAATGACACCGTAAAGTGGGAAGTTGTGAGTAAAGCCAGTCTTACAAAAGAATGCTCTTTCTTTAAACACAAACGGTTTCTGTTGACTGATAGCATTAAGGAAACAGAGGTTTGATTTTCATCTTCAGTAGAATCATAGAAATATAGTATTCTGGAACTAGAAAGCTAGTCCTTGAGTCCCACTATCTTACTTTAGCATGGTAAAGCCTGGATTTCATGTTTTGTCTTTGGACACTGCATTAGTTTTCTGTTGCTGTATAGCCATTTATCATAAACTCAGTGCTTTAAAACAATACCCATTAACTATGCGGAAGTTTTGTAGGTCAGTCATCCAGACCTGAAGTCACTGGGTTCTTTGCTTAAGGTTTCACAATGCTGAGAGCCCCATGTCAGCCTGGGCTTTGATCTCTCCTCTGTGGCTTGGGGTCTTCTTCCAAACTTCTCATTGTTTGCTGGCAGGATTTAGTTCCTTGTAGCTACAGGTCTGGATGTCCCATGTTTTTACTGGCTGTTGGCCAGGGTTTGCTTCCAGCTCTTAGAGGCCATCTTCTAGTCCTAACCATGTACACTCTCATAGTACTTTTGTTTGCTTCTTTAAGGCCAGAAGAAGAAAATATTTCTCTCTTCACATCTCTGACCCTTTTAAAAGCTGCAATTATGTGAGGCCCACCTGGGATAGCCTCTCTTTGGATTAACTCAAAGTCAGCTGACTTGGGGCCTTCACTTTGCAGTCCCAAGAGTGAAACCCATCATAAACACAGTCCCACCTGTTTAAGGGGGTGGGGCTATACAGAGCATGTAAGCTAGACTGTGTGATTCTGGAGGTCTTTCAAAATCCTGCTACTCTCAGGGTGCCTGGGTGGCTCAGTGGGTTAAGGCTGCCTTCAGCTCAGGTCATGATCTCGGGGTTCTGGGATCGAGCCCCACATTGGGCTCTTTGCTCAGCAGGGAGCCTGTTTCCCACCCCTGCCTGCTTCTCTGCCTACTTGTGATCTCTGTCAAATAAATAAAATCTTAAAAAAAATAAATCCTGCTACTCTCACTCACTCACTTAGGTGGTAGGTGGCAGTGTCAGCACTAACAGAGTATTGTTTCCTACTCTACTGAGGAGTTTCTCTGGCATAAAGAAAATGGTTTTTTATTATCTGTACCTTTTATGAAGCAGCTAGATATGGATCTTACCAATTTTTCTTATCTTCTCTTTCCTATATAGATATATAGGTCTTTAAAAACTATATAATACCTTTATCGATAACTAAAAGCATAACAGGTGTGGGCTAGTATTTCCTGATTCCAAGTATAGTATACTCTGAGCTGATGGTTTCTTAAATCTTGGGTCATAAACATCAAGAATCTTTCAAGAATGTTCTTGGGGTGCCTGGGTGGTTCAGTGGGTTAAGCCTCTGCCTTTGGCTCAGGTCATGATCCCAGGGTCCTGGGATCGAGCCCCACATCGGGCTCTCTGCTCAGCAGGGAGCCTGCTTCCCCCTCTCTCTGTCTGTTGCTCTGCCTACTTGTGGTCTCTGTCAAATGAATTAAATAAAATATTAAAAAAAAAGAATGCTCTTGAGAATCCTATTATGAGAACGCAAAAGGATTATAGCTGAAAAATTAAAGCCATGTTATCTCTAATGACTATTACACAGACATTAAAAAGAATAAATTAAAGCTAGGTCAGTTGAATCGTACTAATTTCCAAGACGTTTGGTTTGTGAAGAAAGTAACATGCTGAAAAACATGTGTGATATGATCACATTCCTGTTAAACCAATATCAAATAACTTTGACTATGTACTTGTGTACATAGACATATAGGTCTCTGAAAGCAATGAGAAAAACATAGAAGGATACATGTGAGGTTGTTAACATGTTACTGTGGCTTTTAAAAGGCACTAATGCTTGTGGAGAAAGTTAGAAAGGAGCATAAGACAGATGGACAAAGAAAAAGACTAAAATGTAAATTAAGGTATCATATGATCCCACTCATGCATTTATTTAAATACATTTTTCAAATTTTTTAGTTCAAGAAGAATCCCCTGAGTTGTCATTCCATCCTAACAAGTCAAAAAGCTGAACAAACTGAAAAGTAAACAACCCTTCTTAGATTTGTCAGAGAAATGAAATCACAGGGCAGACAGCTACCACTGAAATTGGAGAAACAGACAAGAGGATATAAAAAGTAACTGACAGGAGTAGAAACGAATGAGAGGAAACCTCCAAGTCACCAGTGTCCAGTAAGAAAATCTGAACCATAACTGATGAATTGCTGGAGACTTAGTGTGGACAACTCTAAATTAAAAACTCCAGGGGGCCCACTAATGGAATGGAAGGGTGGCACACTTTTTTGTGTTTTACTTCCTCTACCAGATCTTCACAGTGACTACTGGACAAAAATTTCCTGGCACTTCCAGCAGGAGGAGGGGAAAAGGAATCACCTGAAATACACCAGAACATTCTGTTCTTAACAAGGCTTACCCTCACCAGAAACTATTATTTCACAGCCTCACCTGTTGGGGTTTTATTGAGCCTAACTTAACTGTTGGAATTACCCAACTCCAGCCCCTCCAGCTCTCTTATCCCATTTAAGCGGGGAGGGGAAGGGACTGAGAAGCACTTGTGAAGTTCACAGCCTAGGGGCACAGTTTCACCTAAAGACTGAGATATAACCATAGAAATATAGAAGGCTTCCCTTCTCCACACTTTTATCATTACATTACTAAATGTCTATTTACTGCTGTTCCTCTTACCCAGTGCTCATGCCCAACTTTCAACAAAAAGTTACACGGCATACTAAAGGCAAAAAAACACAGTTTGAAGACACTGAAAAAGCATCAGAACCAGAGTCAAATACAGCAAGAATGTTGGGATTATCAGACCAGGAATTTAAAAACAAAAATAAAAACAAAACTTATGATTAAAATAAAGCCAAGGGCTTTATTAATTTTTTCTAAGTGTTCATTTTATTTCAAGAAATCTCTACACCCAACATGGGGCTTAAACTCCACGAACCTGAGATCAAGAGTTGCATGTTCTTCCAAATGAGCCAGCCAGGTGCCCCCAAATGCTAAGGGCTTTAACGGAAAAAGCAGACAACTTGCAAGAAAAGATGGATAATATAAACAAAGAGGTAGACAATTTAAGAAAGAAACAAAAACAAGTGGACTCTGAGAAACAAACTGATTGTTTTGGAGGGGAGGGGGGTGAGGGGTTGGGTGAGCCCGGTGGTGGGCATTATGGAGGACACATATTGCATGGAGCCCTGGGTGTGGTGCATAAACAATGAATTCTGGAACACTGAAAAGAAATAAAATTAAAAAAAAAAAAAAAGAAACAAAAACAAATGCTAGAGAGCAAAAACATTGAAACAGAAATGAAGTCCTTTGATGGGCTCATAAACAGATGAGACATGGCTGAGGAAAGAATCTCTGAGGATTTGACAATAGAAACTTCCAAAGCTGAAGAGCAAGGAAAAAAAAAAAAAAAAAGACAGGAAAAAAGAACAGAGTATCAAAGGACTGTGGGACAACTACTTAAAGGTGTAACATATGTATAATGGAAATACCAGAAGGAGAAGAGAAAAAGGAACAAAACAATCTTTGAAGCATTCATGATAGAGAATTTCCCCCAAATTAGTGTTAGAACCCAAACCACAGATCCAGAAGGCTCAGAAAACACTAAGTAGGATAAAGGTTTGATAATAAACAAACACCAACCAAACAACAACAACAACAACAACAAAACACACAACTACAATTGGGCATTTCATATTTAAATTTCAGAAAATCACAGGTAAAGAAAGAAATCTTGAAAGAAGTCAGAGGAAAAAACGCCTTAGCTGTAGAGGAATAGCAATAAGAATTACATCCTACTTCTAAGAAAACATGCGAGCAAGAAGAAAGTAGAGTGAAATAATTAAAGTGTTGAGAAAAAAACAAAACAAAACAAAAAACCCCACCAATCTAGAATTCTATGCCGTGTAAAATTATCCTTCAAAAGCAAAAGAGAAATACAGACTTCCCCAGACAAAGAAAATTGAGGCAACTTTCCACCAGTAGAACTGCCTTGGAAGAAATGTTAAAAGAAGTACTTTAGAGAGAAGGAAAAAGATTTAGGTCAGAAATTCAGATCTATATAGAGAAAGGAAGAGTGTTGGTAAATGAATACATGAGAATAAAATAAAATCTTTTATTTTTCTTATTCATCATTGATCCAACAGCTAATGGTTTTTCAAAATAATAATAGCAACACTGTATTTGATTATATGTGTTTATTCATATATATATATATGTTTGTGGATATGTGAAATGAATGATAGCAATGACAGAGCAAAGAGATAGGAAGGAGGAACTGGGACTGCTATGTTATTATAGGGTACTCACACTACCCATAAAGCTAGACAGTGTTATTTGAAAGTGAACTTGATTAGTTATAAATGTTTATTGCAAACTCTTGGGCAATTGCTTAAAAAAAAGTAAAAAAGAAAGTCTAATTATTATGCTAAGAAGTCAGAGAAAATTAAATCATTTTCCAATAAATACTCAATTAAAACCACAAAAGGTGAAACAAATGCTGAAGATAGAAAGAGGAACAAAGAACAAGAGCAGTGAATAGAAAACAGGCACAAGTATGGGAGATACTAGCCCAACTATACTAATAATCACCTTGAAAATCAATGCTCTAAATACCCAATTAAAAATTGTCAGAACAGATCAAAACACCAGCCCCAATTATATGTTAGTCTACAGGAAATCCACTTTAAATATAAAGATACATAGAGATTTAAAGTAAAGGGATGAAGAAAGATAGTCCATGCTAACTCTAAATAAAAGAAAGCAGGAGTAGCTATATTTATTTCAAAACAACAGACTTCAGAGCAATGAAAGTTACTAGAGATAGAGAGGAGTATTAGTTAATGATAATGTTGTGAATCCTCCAAGAAGACATAATAATCTAAAAATATAGTATTAAAATACATGAGCTTAAACCTGATAGTACTGGTAGGAGAAATTGATCAATGCTCTTACAGTTGGAGACCTTCACACTCCTTTATCAGAAATGGGCAGAATCAGCAGTCAGAAAATCAGTAAAGACATAGTGTAATTCAATAACACCATCAATCAATTGGATACAGTCGACATCTATAGACTACTTTATCCAACAGCCACAGAATTTACATTCTTCTCAAGCTCACATGGAACATTCTCCACAAGAGGCTACATTCTGAGCCGCAAAACACAATTTAACAGATTTAAAAGAATAGAAACCATACAATGTCTGCTCTCATACCGCATTATAGTTAAACTAGAAATCAATAACAAAAAGATAGCTGGGAAATTCTAAAATACTTGGAAATTGAAAAACACATTTCTAAATAACACACAGGTCAAAGAAGAAATCTCAAGACATATTAAAACTCATTTTGAACTAAATGAAAATGAAAATGAAGCTTATCAAAATTTGTGGGATATGGTGAAAACAGTGCTTAGAGGGAAATTTATAGCGTTGAATTTGTAGTTTTAGGATATAAGAAAGATCTAACATCAACAATGTAAGCTTACACTTTAGGAAAATTTTTTTAAAAAGCAAATTATACCTAAATTAAACAGAAGAAAAGAAATGATAAAAAAATTAGGGCACAAATCAATAAAATTGCAAACAAGAAATCAATAGAGAACATCAAAAATTCTTTTTCTACTAAGAAAATTTTTCTACTAAGTAAGAAAAGAAGAGAGAAGACATGAATTACTAACATTGGAAATGAAAGAAGGTAAATCACTGTAGATCCCATGGGTATATAAAGGATAATAAAGGAGTATTATGAACAACTCTATGCCCACAAATTTGATAACCTAGCTGAAATGGATGAATTCCTTGAAAGACACAATCACTCAAAGCTTACATAAGAAGACATAGACAACTGAATAGGCCTATATCTATTAAACAAACTGAATCAATAATTAATGACCTTCCAAAACAGAAATCACCAGGTCCAGATGGGTTCACAGGTGAATTATACCGAATATTAAGGAAGAAATTATATCAGTTCTCTAGAATCTCTTCCAGAAGTGGAGGGAATTCATCTTTAGTCATTCTCTGAAACCAGGATTACCCTAATACCAAAATCAGATAACAACATTACAAAAACAGAACAAGGGGCGCCTGGGTGGCTCAGTGGGTTGAGCCTCTGCCTTTGGCTCCGGTCATGATCTCAGGGTCCTAGGATCGAGCCCCACGTCGGGCTCTCTGCTTGGCAGGGATCCTGTTTCCTCCTCTCTCTCTTGCCTGCCTCTCTGCCTACTTGTGATCTCTGTCTGTCCAATAATAAATAAAATCTTTAAAAAAAAAAAACAGGGACACCTGGGTGGCTCAGTTGGTTAAGCAGCTGCCTTCGGCTCAGGTCATGATCCCAGCGTCCTGGGATCGAGTCCCACATCGGGCTCCTTGCTCGTCAGGGACCCTGCTTCTCCCTCTGCCTCTGCCTGCCATTCTGTCTGCCTGCGCTCGCTCTCTCTCCCTCTCTCTCTCTGACAAATAAATAAAATCTTAAAAAAAAAAAACCTTTTAAAAACAAAACAAAACAAAACAAACAAACACAAACAAAAACAAAAACAGAACAAAACAACTCCCAAAACTACTACCAACTGATTATCTCTCTTGAAACATAAGTGGAAAAACCGTCAACAAAATCTTAACAAATTGAATCCACAATGTACAAAAAGAATTACACCCCACAACCAAGTGGGATTTATCTAGGTATGAAAGGCTGGTTCAACATATGAAAATCAATTATTATGGTTCATCTCACCATCAGGCTAAGGAAGAAAACTCACATGATCATATCAATAGATGCAGAAAAAAATCATTTGACAAAATGCAATACCTATTCATGACCAAAAAACCAAAAAACCAAACAAAAACCAAAAAACACCTTTCAGCAAACCATGAATTTAAGGGAATTTTCTCACCTTGAGAAAAGAACATCTACAATCAATAATTGCCGTCATACTTAATGATGAGAAATTTGAAGCTTTCCCTTTAAGGTCAGGAACAAGGCAAGGATATTCCCTCTCACTACTGCTTTTTAACACAGTACTGGAAGTCCTAGCTAATTCAGTAAGACAAGGGAAAAAATGGGGCGCCTGGGTGGCTCAGTGGGTTAAGCCACTGCCTTCGGCTCAGGTCATGATCTCGGGGTCCTGGGATTGAGTCCCACATCGGGCTCTCTGCTCAGCAGGGAGCCTGCTTCCCTCTCTGTCTCTGTCTCTCTCTCTGCCTGCCTCTCTGTCTACTTGTGATCTCTCTGTGTCAAATAAATAAATAAAATCTTTAAAAAAAAAAAAGACAAGGGAAAAAAGGTGCACAGATCGGAAAGGAAGGGGTAAAACTGTTTTGTAGATGAACTTTAGGCGAAATTCATGTGTCAATGTAAATTTATCGATTATAACAAATTTTTCCCTCTGGTGTGTGGTAGTGTACATGTGGGAGCTGTGCGTGGTGGGAAGGGGCAGAGGGTATACGAGAACTCTCTATTCTTCACAGTCAGTTTTCTGTGAACCTAAAAACACTCTAAAAATGGTTTATTAATTAAAGTGCATTAATTAATTGAACATGAGTATGTTTATTTGTCATGTGTGAAATGAAATGGAAGGTAGTTGTGGAAAGACATGGGCTTTAAGGAAGAACAAAAAGGCTAACTGCAGAATCCTGAAGCAAGATCTGTGGTTCTTCACTTATTTTATCATCCCCCAAATAAAGGAATTCTAAAGATAAAGGATTCTAAAAGAAGGACTTTGTGATAGTAGCTAGTCTCAAATGGTTATGGGCCACAGAAGGAATCTCCCTTATGTGTCATGGGACAGAGGAGTGTGAGACTTAGTGCACTCCAAGGAATGAGTACTTACGGTACTGATGCTTTGTGTCTCTGTGCAAGCTTAAATCAACAGTATTTTCCTGGGGCCACATTGTACATGGGTATAGCTCGTACCAGTAGGGCAAGTCTCTCTAAACAATGAATCATGATTCTGTGCATTTTTTACTTTGCTCCCAGGGTTTGTTTAGATTTGCTAGTAATGCTTATGGCTAGTGCTGCAATTAAGATTCAGCCAGTAGCACAGGAAAGAAGGTAGTAAGAAGAGAGGGGCTGTCGGGGCACCTGGGTGGCTCAGGGGTTGAGTGTTTAATTCTTGATTTTGGCTCAGATCATGATCTTGGGGTCATGAGACAATGCTCCTGGTGGGGGAATCTGCTTGAGATTCTTACCCTCTGCCCCTCCCCACCTCAAATAAATAAATCTTAAAGAGAGAGAGAGAGAAAAGAGAAGGGCTCTAAAAAGGAAACGGTAAGGCCACATCTACCTCTAATATTAAGAGGTCTGTTGCAAAAGTCAAATGGAGTTTAAGTAAATATTGACTAACTTCAATAATCCAGATATTTGAAACCTAACTCAAGCTAACAAACTGTTAAATAAGTTCTATTCTTCCATCCTGACAAATATATTTTCAAATGACAAAGCAATAATATAATGTGTAAAGCTAGGACTTTTCTATGACTTCATGTTGCCAAAGTGTCGAGATAACTAGTTATAATTATTGGGCCTATCTGGATGTCCATTTGATGGGTTGACAGCATTAGGGTGAATAATAAAATAAAGATGTACATAATTCACAAGTTATTTCTTATTTATTCTCACAAATGGATTTTTCTTGCCCGCATTTAAAGAAATCACTAATTATATTAAGATCAAGACAATAGCATTGTCTGTATACTAATTTAGATTAGGACTAAAAGGAAAAAAATTAAGTGAAATTATATTTAAAAGAGATGAAGTTTGCATTTTTCAAAAATGTAGATTAAATTAAATGGAAAATTTGAAAAAATAAAAGTATTTTTAATGTCTTTTTAGCCAAAACATTTAAGTTGTCTATTAAAATAAAGTCAAACTATGGGGCACTTGGGTGGGTCAGTCTGTTAAGTGTCTGAGGTTGGCTCAGGTCATGACATCAGTGTCCTGGGATGGAGTCCTGCTTCAGACTTTGCACTCAGCTGGGGGTCTTTTTCTCCCTCTCCCTCTGCTTCTGCCCCTCCCTCTACTCGTACGTTCTCTCTGAAATAAATAAAATCTTTAAACTTCAGATTACATTATTGAATATCAAAGTTTTAAATGAAAATTATTTAAATAAGGTAGATTGTTTTGAAAAAGCTAATATATATTATTAAGAATTTTTATACCAATGGGATTATTATCAATTCTAGCATTCAATGTTTCTGCAGTTGTCAATGTGAGAAAGAAAAGATCAAGCCAGTAACATGCTTCATGCTATTACTTTCAGATCTCCATGTATAGAACTTGGTTTTTCGACTTTATATTTTTTTTTTTTTAGTTTTAGTTTTTTATTTTTTCAGCATAACAGTATTCATTATTTTTGCACCACACCCAGTGCTCCATGCAATCCGTGCCCTCTACAATACCCACCACCTGGTGCCCCCAACCTCCCACCCCCCACCCCTTCAAAATTCTCAGATCGTTTTTCAGAGTCCATAGTCTCTCATGGTTCACCTCCCCTTCCAATTTCCCTCAACTCCCTTCTCCTCTCCATCTCCCCTTGTCCTCCATGCTATTTGTTATGCTCCACAAATAAGTGAAACCATATGATAATTGACTCTCTCTGCTTGACTTATTTCACTCAGCATAATCTCTTCCAGTCCCGTCCATGTTGCTACAAAACTTGGGGATTCATCCTTTCTTTTTTCTTTTTTCTTTTTTTTTTACAGCTTTATAAACATATATTTTTATCCCCAGGGGTACAGGTCTGCGAATCGCCAGGTTTACACACTTCACAGCACTCACCATAGCACATACCCTCCCCAATATCCATAACCCCACCCCCCTCTCCCAACCCCCTCCCCCCATCAACCCTCAGTTTGTTTTGTGAGATTAAGAGTCACTTATGGTTTGTCTCCCTCCCAATCCCATCTTGTTTCATTTACTCTTCTCCTACCCCCTCAACCCCCCATGTTGCATCTCCTCTCCCTCATATCAGGGAGATCATATGATAGTTGTCTTTCTCTGATTGACTTATTTCGCTAAGCATGATACCCTCTAGTTCCATCCACGTCGTCGCAAATGGCAAGATTTCATTTCTTTTGATGGCTGCATAGTATTCCATTGTGTATATATACCACATCTTCTTTATCCATTCGTCTGTAGATGGACATCTAGGTTCTTTCCATAGTTTGGCTATTGTAGACATTGCTGCTATAAACATTCG